>NC_056731.1:309042039-309254539 GCF_019279795.1 Protopterus annectens
AGTCCAACTTGGAACAAAGCCAATTTTCAGCGGAAGCCTGGGGCGAAATGCTCCAGACATGTCTTTATGATATGGGAGGAAACCGGAGTACCCAGAGGAAACCCACACAAACACAGGGAGGCAGACTCTGCACAGAATGCACTCCAGCCGAGAATCGAAGCAGAGAACCTCTTGCTGTGAGGCGGCAATGTACTGCGCTGTCCTATGTCTACTGTTTCGCCGAATGACCTCTACAACTGCACACAATACTCCAATGGAGTCTATCCAATGTTCTATACAAAGGCACAATCACTTACTGACCACCCTAGCAATCTGACTCTAAAAACATCCCTGGCTGTGAAGTCTATGCATGCCAGTAGTCCTTGCAAGATTACCAAGTGCCTGAAAACCTCAGATTAAAAGAAGTATCCATGTGATTGGGAAGCTACACATAAATGTTAAGATATAGCGAGTCAATCAGTTCAGATGGTATTCTTTCCAAACTCATGAGACTGTCATCAAATTCACCTTCTACATCTTTTACTCCTGCAGCAAACTTACTTTCCATACCTATTACTTTTCACATAAACGGAAGTATTATGGAAAAGGCACCTTCTTACTTCACAAGGATGAGTCCTCTACTGACATTACAAATTATGATTAATTCCAGTTAATAAATATTGCAATCCAAGACATCAATAAAATAAAGTTCAGCAAGAACAATAAAAAACAATAATTTGCAGGTCCTTGTGTCCACAGCAAAGCTACAGCAAAGTATCCAAAAACAACAGGAGGACACAGTATAGGCTCCAGGTTATAAAACTTTAATCAGGCACAAGCACTTTCACATCTGCTTCTTCTGGTGCATAAAGTTTAGGCTTACAAAAGAATGACACAATAGTAATTAGGCCTGCCGACAAGGGAGGGCCTATAATCATTATGGATAAAAGTAAATATGATTCCATTATGTGACACATGCTGAAGGAAGATGTTTTTCATGAGAAATTGCCATCTGCCAGGGTTAAGTTGTTCACAGAAAAAGTGCATAAGCAATTAAAAGAAATGTTTTCGAATGGTATGATAGACAATAATCTATTATATTATTTTACGGTTACTTCACCCACTACACCCATTATTCAAGGTTTGTCTAAACTACATAAGAGCACTACTGACCCACCCATGAGGCCTACAGTAACTGGTAGAAACTGGTGCACTGAACCGGCACCCATTTTTATTGAAAAGAGTTTGAGACCACTTTTAAATAGCAGAGAGCATGTGTTAAGAGATACGCAACAGTTTTTGAGAGATCTTCACATTTTCAACAATGACAACCCCTACTAAAGGTTTTCTTATGGCAACACTATGTGGTCTCTCTTTTTACAGTTATACCTAATATGATTGGGTTGGAATTTTTAACTAGGTTTATGGAAATGTCTGATTTCTCTGAAATTAAAATTATATTAATTACGAATTTACTGAGCATTGTTTTAGAAAATAATGTTTTTCTGTTTGATGATGACCTATACTGGTAGCGTAATGGCGTAGCTACGGGCACATCTTGTGCCAATAGCTACGCAATGCAGTCATGGTTGTATGGGAACATGAGTATTTATTGAGTGGCCCATATCAAAACAATGTTTTGGTTTTTCGTAGATTTGTAGATGATCTTTTCAATTTATGGGCTGGTGCAGAAGAGGAGTTCTTGGAATTTCTTACGTACTTGAATGCAACCACTACTTTTTTAAGGTTTACATCTGTTGTTTCACATGAGAGAATAAACTTTTTGGATGTTCAAGTAAATATTGAAAAAGGGAGCATATATACATGCCTGTACAGCAAGGAATGTCATGTTAACCATCTTTTAAATAGAGGAAGTATGCACCCTACCTATGTGTTTGACAATGTCATTAGGAATCAGGTTTTCAGAGCATCAAGCCTGAACGTGAGGGATGCAGATTTCCATCAACAGTTGAATAATACGAGGAATGAATTACTGGCCAGAGGTTATGGAGAGAGAGATATACAGAAACAGGTACAAGAAGTAGTTAACTTGTGACATACTAAGGCTAGACCTCATTATTCGGATAGATGGTCTGAGGAAAAAGAGACCAGTGGCGACATGCAATAAAAGTTAAAAGTGCCATTAAGCTTTTCTAGTGATGTCAGGTCTTATATTAACATTACACATCAACACTGGGGGATACTGACCACTGATAAGGCAGTCACAAAATGGAGAGAGAATGAACCTAAATTTGAGTTCAGATATCAAAAGTCTTTGAAAAGACATTTATGTGTATATAGAGAAAAGAAAATACCTATGGGTGGAATGGGAACTAAGCCTTGTGGCAAATGTTCATATTGTGGGTATACAGATATAAGCAATGATTTTTTGCATCCAGAACAGGACGGGCTATATAAATTTAAAGTACAAGCTACATGTGATACGCAGCACATAGTGCATCTTGCCCACTGCGTAATATGTAAGAAATTTTATATTGGGAAAACAGACCACACGCTTAAGAAGAGGATTAGAGAACACATTTATCACATAGGTAAACAAAGCAGAAGTAATGCCCTGGCCAATCATGTTATGAATACTAATAGACTACATATTTAAGTTTGTGGCCATTGCTAGGAGTTTTGTGAGTTTGGGATGGGGGGGACACATGCAATAAAACAGAGGAATTGGAAGCTAGATGGATAGTTTTATTCAGAGCTGATATGGGACATGGTCTCAATGAACAAATACCACTGAGACCAAAGTTAAAAGCCAGACCTCCACATAGGTAAAGTAGCTGTTTTTAAGAATATGTATTTTAATAATGTGTGTTTATATTGCACAAAGTACATAAAAAGAAAATATACAATTTAGGATTTTCTTTGAACGTTTAGTTGTTTTGTGGTTACTATACAGCTTTAATATTTTATAGTAATGGAATGTATATAGTTATGTGATGAACTGCTGTCATGTGATACATTCAGCAATGTTTAAAAGTATGACTAGTTTCAGTTTGTTTTTATGTACCTGAAGAAGCAGATGTGAAAGCACTTGTGCCTGATGAAAGTTTCATAACCTAGAGCCTATCCTGTGTCCTGTTGTTTTTGAATAAAATAAAGTTGGCATTTACTAAAATGTCAACCTAAATGAAAATATACATGCCAAGAATTTCTGCAGGAGGGCAAGTCCCCCTGCATTCCACCCTGCATGACTGTAAATATACCAGCTCTGAGGTCACCTGAATTTTCACTGACTTCTAAGTTAGTGTAAAGCCACTGTTTGACGTTGTTCAATTCTTTACAATGAAAGGGCACAAAATAACAGCACCACTGACAAAACTATTTGCTTCTCACAAATAACAGATTATACTAACCACACCTTGAAGATTCTAAAAAAACAAGATGCACATCAGTAATTTATAGGTCATTTTCACAGCTACTCCCTATGACAGGATAAAACTTTTATAATAAAATAGTTGAAAAATGTGTAGCTTTCAGGTCTCCTTGGAGTAAAATAAATAAAAGCTATCAGAAAACATATCATATGTCAATGTGATTTCACACCTAACAGAAGTATGCGCGTCTGTTTGAAAGTGATTTTTTTATTATTTGCTTATGTTGAGGTATTCAAAATTATCACTAAACTCGTATTTTTTTCATTGAAATTCCAGATGCAGCTGCTCCTGTGGATGTTCTTTCCTCTGCTCTGTCTTTGGGGGTAGACACCCAGTTTAAAGGTGTTTTACACATAATTATACTAATAACATTTCATGAAAATCAATTTGGAGACAAACTTTTAAAAACAGAGAGCAAAAACGGTTAGAAATCTGGGGAAAGATTGTCTGAAAATGTTCAGCAGTTAAGGGGTTAAGCAGTACAACCAACTGAAGACAATATTTAAGACAACCACGGGCTGCTCTAAGCTGTTAATAAAAAATGATTCTAAAGGAATTTAAAGTTGTGAACAAAAATGCTAGTTTGGTCCTGCTGTGCATAAACTGAAAATTCCTAAGTGAAATGCCATCTGTTGTAGTCTAGCTGCCAACTCCAGAGCAAGCAGCCATGATAACTCCTCCTCCTCTTCTGTGGGAAACACAAAGGATTAGATCAAATTTGTACCTTCCCATTTTGTAAATGGGCTCTGCTCTGTGTTGGATTCCATTACAGCCACTCCATAATATTTAATGCAGTGACATGCATGGCTTCTGTTCAGGATGTCACACAAAGCTAGTATTGTTTGTCTTTTCCCGGTTAGGGGTCGCCACAGCGGAACTCCGGTCCGCTAATGACTGGCAGTAGATTTTTATGGTGCCGAGTTGACAGCCCGACGCCCAACCTTCAGCGAAGGCACACCCATTCACACATGTCTTTCGGAGGCCACTCAAATGTGGGGAGGACATGCAGACTCCACACAGAAGTCATTCCAGTCGAGAATCGAACAGGAGAACCATATACAGCTAGTATCAAAGGTGGAAATGACTACTGCAAATGGAACAGAGGTGAACACTTTTGAAATTTCCTGAAGCTCTCTCTCTACAAAGCATAACTGTTCAAAGCCATAAATTATGAAGTTAACAGCACTGTGCTGCCAGACAGTGTGGCAACAACACTACTCACAAAGCTTTTGCACAAAATTAATGTTCACACTGGAAGAAAAAGCAGTCCTTCAGATTATGCATTAAGTGAGAAGAGTAAAAGGTCAGTTAAGTACATCACAGACAAGATATTTATTGCCAAATAAACACAGACATGCTTACCCAGTTTCATTTTCATGACTCGTACATTATCCAGTTCTTCTCCCAGTTCTACTGCATTACAATTTGCACTGGATGCCATCCCTAATGAAGAAAAATCATAATAAGGATAATAATTCAATTCACACATAATATAATCTTATTTAAAAAAAGGTTCTAATCCTTAAATACCACTACAATCAAATAGTACAGGATCACAGATATAACAGAATATATAAGCATTCTAAATATGTACATATTCAATAAAAAGGACATCTTTGTATAGTTATTCTAAGGTAGATGGCACATATAGGTACATCTATCATGGCAGCTCCCCTTAAAACCTTTATAACCTCTAACTGGGAAATGCATGTCCTTCGTTGCAATGCTGAGAATCCTTACTGTTTTGCTATTTTACTGACAACCTCTTTTGGCCTATCACTTCCAGCCTCATTTTCTTATACTTTTTCCTTTGAACCTCCCATTCACTTTTGCAGACAATACTGTCAGCAGCCATAGTAAGCAGAATGGCTAATACTAGATGCATCTTTAGCTCTAAACTCTAAACTTTCCATTAACATTCTAGGTATTAACTTCTCAATCTCCACCTTTTTTTTAAAACCACTTCAGCTTTTCCAAACTTACTTGGCCCAATAAATACCAACTGTCTGTACATTCCTCTTCCACAACGAGCTATCAGTTTGGCTCATCATCATCACAGCTTGGGCTTTCTAACACACTCCACCACCACCCCCCAACCAGCCCTCATCGTAGTGAGTAATGAATATATCGAGCTAAGCTACTAAATTTGAAGACTGCCAATACTGTGCATCTGGTCTGCAAGGCTTTTGACAGAGCTTAGCAAAATCTGTCAATAAATTAATAATTTAATCAGATATCCTGCCAGATGGGTCTCAAAGCACTAGGAGATCATCTGACCAGTGTAGCAAAGTACACTACATGCCTACTACTTCCAAATGAGTAAAGCTACACTAATCCTCACTAACAAATAAGCTTACATAGGTGAATTACCTAAGAATTACATCTTGTCTTTAAATAGTGGAAAGCTTCTTGGGTGGCTTTCAAGCATATAAGTTTTATCAGGCACTGAATTGCATACAGAAAATATAAGACGTTGTGTTAGAACAGAAGAAATACTATTAAAACACTTGCCCCCATTAAACTACTGTGCAAACACAAAAGGGGTGTGTAGGTTAAGGGAATCCCCATATACATTACAAGCAGTACTACTAAAACTAGAGACAGAGTGGATACCATGGGGGACAAGCGTTATGGTTTTAACAGTAAGCAGGATAAACCACTTTGCTACGATTCTTGGCTACCATAATTATTTGAACTGCTTACATGAAGCATGATGCAAGTTTTTTGCTTCTGTCTGACAATATTTGTAGATGGGTTTCTGTGTTTAAAAACAACAGTAAAACCACTTTCATATCATATTGAAGTTTTGTATAATTCTTTTGAGATGGAAGTGAGACTAAGAAGGGAGGCAGAGTATTTTCTGATAGTCTGCAACCTTCAGCCTAGCAGAGAGGAGCCCATGTAGCCCAAAGAAAAAATGATTGTCCGGTACTGATTTACAGTGATATGGTTGGGAGTGTGTGTGTGTGTATGTGTGTGTGTGTGTGTGTGTGTGTGTGTGTGTGTGTGTGTGTGTGTGTGTGTGTGCGTGTGTTTGATAAGATAATAGTGGTGAATAGCTTTCCATGCAGTGGAGATTAGTCCTGTGAGTAGGGTAAAATTATATATGATTATAAGAAGCTTATGCAATGATTTTTTTTTTTTTTTTTTTATCTCTGACGCTTGCTGGCCATTATTCATCCTTCAACAAAGTGGACCCATCTCGTCAGGAAAGCAATCAAAGGTCATAGCAATCCATTACCTAAACAAAAATCAGAGTTTCAGCTGTATATGTAGTGTTACTAAAAGATGACTGCTTTTGTCAATTGACTTCCTCAGAGAAGTCATTGAAAAAAATCAGACTCGGGTCCACCAGCTGTTGTTACAACAAAAAAGCTGTCTTAGGGTTCCAACAGCTGTTTTAACAGCTCAAGCAGAATACTGGGTCTCAGAATATCCAGAACCTTCTCATGGGCATATTCTATAAAGCGAGATTTGACAGCCTCATCTTATGTTTTGTGATCTCTCCAGTGTCCCTTTTGAGAAAAGTTTAGTATCACTTGATAACAGTGGTTAATTCAGGCTTGCTGCTGTTATGTAGCACTTAGCCCTGAAGCAGCGACATTACAAATCTCAGGTGGAGGTGTGGGATTGTTAGGTCACCCCTATTTGCTCTACTCACACACTTGTCTTCATGACTGATTGTGACTACATGTGCACATGTTACATCATCATCAATATCCTTTCTTATTAAAATGTCTTCAAAGACACCATCAACGCTGCTTGCTGCCTGCTTGCTGCCGTGTCCTGATTCCCAATGCAAGTGAACTGTGGCTAATGGAACCCAAAAAGATGTTGTCCTCACATGGACTGCCCTAGCAAGTAATGATGCTTTCTAACAACTGTAAGGTTTACTACAGTTGTATCTGATGCAGAATTCCACTTACCAATGGTTTTCTTACCCTCTTGTAAGACTGTGTACAGGCCTTTGGGATAACATGGAGCAACAGCAGTTCAAGACAACGTATCATTACCATGGTACATGCTCTGTTAGCCTCCTCACATGGATTTTGTTCCCTACCCCATCTTTGAGGACATTTCAACTGTACATTACCTACTTTGTTGCAATGAAAACTTTCAAGCCTACAACCATGGTTGAGTACTTGAACTAATGACTACCCCACTTTGCCTGTGCAACCTGCTGTGATGGCTTAGCCAGCCACCTAAAGACTCCTTACATCCATATTTAGTGCATAGTAAACCCCTTCCTGTGCAGTTTTGTGGTGTTAGCTGGACAGAGATTACACACTTCAGCTGAGTTACAGTCCCAGGCCGTCAACGAGAATGTCATATCCTCAGGTAAGATACAAAGCGCTTGGCCCCTTATAATTACCTCCCAACATTTAAAAAGTACGAACTTGGCATATAACCACCCTCCTATTAAACTGCTTAATTCTGCAAAGGAATCACGGACACTTTCTGGTTTTCCCACAAAGTTATCTAAACATTTTTCCTATAAGCTTCAGGTGCAAGCATAAAAGATTCAAGCAAGAAAATTCATAACTTAGCAGTCAGGATAATTAGATTCAGACAACTTAATACATGCAGAGCTATGCCTGGGAAGTTAAATCTTTCCTAATTGCGGTGGCGAATTTGATGCTGATTACTAATGTGCCTTGAATAAATTTATCAAAGTAATATCTCTCTCTCTACTGAAATGTTTTCTCCTTGTCTTTTGCTCTTCTATGCCTGACAACCATCAAGTCCTCTCAATGGAAAACAGGCCCAATCATTTCCTGCAAAGAGGACCATTCTGCAGTTCCACTGGAGCAAAAACATACACTGAGGCATTATCCACAGATAGATCTGTGTGTTTGTGCTTTTACAAGCATCCTGGCAATGAAAGGATTTTGTAGTATGGCTTTAGGCCCTCAAGTGGTGATGATATGTGCAGCTGCATCAACACAGAAACTACCAACACTTCACCTACGTCTATGCATTTGCACTCCTTCACTTGCAGGATAAGAAGTTGTCACCAGTTCAAGCAGCTACAATGTACCCCCCCCCCCCCCAACACCAGTTTCTGCATTTCAAGCTCAGTACTTTTGTCCCTTGGAAATGGAGCAGCAGGCATGCCTGGCTGGGAGCCTCCTCCATCACATCCAGGGACAGCTACCGTCCTGGCTGCTAACCAAGTCCCGACGACTTGGGCTGCAATTATCCCTGAAGCAACCAGGCTGTCTTATACCAAGAAAATTTAGTGCTGACCTAGCTTTTAGGGCTGTGTTTTCACTGCTACTACTCATGTGGATTTGACAAAGGCTGAGCACCTCCTCATTCTGAAGCTGCTTCTTTCATCTGACTCCTCTCTCCTTTTCCTGCACCAAGGCCAAATCGCACAGATGCTTACTTTCCCACTATGTAGTTTCATGCTGATTCTCAATGTTGCTTCAGGGTCCTCGCATGTCATCTCCCATATTAATCTAAATACTTCAATACGAGATCATCTAGGGATATACGGGTGTCCCTTTTGCTGCAAGCAACAAACCTACAGCCCCTACAAGGCTCTCTCAAGGATCAGTAATTTGGACTTCTACTGAACTCAAGGCAGCTTATTAATTCATCTTTGCTCAGACCAGTATGCAGGAGTCCTACACTATCTATACAATTGTGTCGCTGACATTTTCGCAAATTCATCAAAACTCATTTTGCCTTTTTACTAAATTTTTTTTCTTTCGGCTTTTCCCGGTTAGGGGTTGCCACAGTGGATCACCTGTCCGCTCATGAGTGGCAGAAGAGTTTTACTGTGTCGAGTTGCCAGCCCGGCGCCCAACCTTCCACAGAAGGCACACACACACACACACACACACACATACACACACACACACACACTCTCACGCCTAGGGCCAATTTAGAGTGTCCAATCCACCTACAGCATGTCTTTGGGATGCCTTTTTACTAAATACTCATAACTGCTGTGTAATGTATGCTGCTGCAAATTTACCTTAGGGCTGCAATGGAACACACTTTTTGGTCATAAAAATGTTCTGCCAACTATTTCAGTCCAATTTACAATACATCCACACTGCTGCAAATAAACTGGTATGTCTCTGCATGGGATTTAAACTCCATAATGCTGTCACTAATTAATATTGGATGGACAGAGGAGATGGTCCCATGATTTATACTGATGATTATTGGATATGCAAAACCTATCTGGCCTTAGTGTAGAACAAATGCTCCCAACTGTTTCAGAATACGATCAACATTTGCCACAGCAAATAAAACTTTGCAATGATCAAATACAGATGTACAGGCTTCTCAGGATTTCATCCTCCTTCCCCTCAGACCAGTGCTTTTAACTGCTGTCTTATCAATAGTAACTGAGATCTTTTAAAGATAATTTTGCCTACACACACAATGTTTCCTTAGAGGGACTAAGGATATCCTTCTAGTGCCAGGGTCCCATTTCCTGAGTCTATAATATCTTACTGCCAACAGCTGGAACAATGTAAGCCACCCAGAAAACAATTACTGTCCACTCTTAAAACTACAGCAGACTTGCTTAGTACCTACAGTTTAAGCAGTTTTTCTTGGTAAGGCAGATACCAACAGTTAACAAGTCACCAAATTCAAAGATTATCCTTTTATGTTACAGACAAATAAATAAATCATGCATCTGCATTGGCATAGAGAGATAAAGCCCTGACTATAAACCAGGTGGCCAGAGTTCAACTCAGCTTGTGGGCCTCAAACAGTAAGCATAGGAGTAGACAGGAATGACAAGGCTTATGCCTGGTTACCACTATGGGGTGCTAATGTGTACTCTCCAGCACACTCTCCATAACAGAATCCCCAGTGGAGCCCAGGGATCACATGGAGATGATCGTCTACAAAGGAGGGCAAGGTCAGCTGCTTATGTCACATGAAGGCATGGCATGCATAGCAAAGGCTCATTACACACCACCTCACTGGATGCAAACAGGCAATTTGTAGGTGATAGGCTTAAAGTTGAAGACCCAAACCACCATGATGGCTGCATTAGAGACAACCCCTTTTGGCCAGCTTTCACTCTGGTAATGGGTAACAAATGCATCAGTTGACAGAGACAGAGAGTCTGATGGCTGGAAGGCAGTGCAAAACGTAAATCACCACCCAAGCTGTTGAAATTAACTAACAGAACTCTTCACTTGAGACAAGCAAAATGAAGCAATTCACTGTCAGATTAAACGCAGCAAATAAGTACCTGTTCAGGGAAAAATACATAATACAGTAGAGTGTTTAACACACAACTGAAATTCTGAAAAACACTGCTTACAGCTATTATAGTTCTATTAGTAAATGGTAAGTGAAAGATTTGCCATATTCTACTTCTCTCCATATTTTAAATGAATGTAGTAGTTGTAGGAAACCCAAACACAAGCTCTTATGGATTCATAGACTGTTAATTGGCTAATAACCTGCGAGTCCTTTCTAAGCCTAGCCAAGTTTTAGCGAAAGAATAATGATATCTTGCATCCGAATAGGACATTGACAGCCAGGCATTCATAAGCTACCTCTGTCCATAAGGGGCATGGGTGCCAGGCCCGGTGTAAAATTCCTATTCTCCAGCCACTGATTTAGGTTGGACTTAAACTGGGTAATAGACTAACTCAGCTTCACATGGATGAGAAGCCTGTTCCATAGAAGGAGCAATCTCTGGGATACATATTTGTCTCTCCTACATGTTCTGTTCAAATCACAGACAAAATTTAGTTTCCTAGACCATGTACTTCTGGTACTCTTTGACTTACGAATATATAGGAGATTAAGAAGTGTAGGGTTTGTGGATGCCTTGCAAGACGGGCATAGGGTTTGTGGATGCCTTGCAAGACGGGCATAGATCACCCCTCAGCAATCTATAGGAGACTGAGTAGAGGGAAAGGGGTTTAAGGTGCTCTGCATAAGACAGGCTTGTTACACCTCGGAAGTCACTCTAGTTGCTGCATATACCTAGTCAGGTACATACCAAAAGGAGCGTTGTACTCTATAATTGGTCTGATAAGGGCGGAGGACAGAGGGATAATGACCTCTTTAAATCTAGATGCCATGCCCTTATTTATAAGTTGTGCAACATAAAAGGATTTCATCACCACTGTGGACATCTGGTCGAAGGTAAGCCTACTGTCTACCTGCATACCCAGATCCCTGACCACTGGGTCGATTCTTAGGGGCATATTATCAACACGGTAATTGACTGGGATGGCTGACTTTCCAAAGCATACAATTAAGCATTTTTTTCGCGTCTATACCGCCGTATCATAGACACAAAATGTCGAATGCTCACAAGAGCGAAAATGGCGAAAGTCGAACTTGTTATTTTGAGAAGCTGCACCCCCCACACCCCCCGCTAAATATATATCCAAATCCGAGATTGCACTACAGTGAGGAAAGGGCAAATATCCCAATCTTCACTGTACAGCGATCTCAAAAATGGACCCTCGACATTTCGTCACTTTTGCTATTGTGAGCGTTCGACATTTTACTTTTTGATACGGTGATATAGACCCATTTGTTTCTCTTGTTTCTTCTACCAATCTTTGTACCTCCTCCTTCTCTGTGCTATTCAAATCCCTGCTAGCTGACTGAATGTCTTCTTGGGAGATTTCCAGACCTGGGTGAATGCAGTCATGACACTATATTCCCCAGACATAGCTACTGTAACCTAAACTTGGCTTAAACCCCATATTAAATCTGAAGAAATACTCCTTGATGGGCATAGCATCATTAGAAAGGTCAGATTAGCCAAGCATGGTGGGGGCATACCCATCCCTCTACAAAGAAAACCTCAAAGTAGTTCAACTTAACTCTAACCCACCAAACCTCCCTAACTCTGAAATCTTAATTGCCAGGCTCGATATAAACCAACACAAATCAATAGTTATCATAGCTATCTACCTTCCTTCTGCAAACAATCTACAAAACATTGAAAATATGCTTGAATGGGCTTCCACTAACTTTAACCATGAAACAGTAATACTAGGTGACTTTAACCTGGACTAGCTCACATGTTCCTCAAATACACCAACAAAATGTATAAACCTATACAACTTCCATCAAAATATAGAACACCCTACACACATAGCCAAGCAAACAAACAGGCATTCCACCCTTGATTGGATTCTAACAAATAAAACTAACATCAACTATGAGTCTGGTTGTCTACCTGAAACTTTAAGTGATCACTACCCAGTATACCTAATAAGGAAAAACTCAAATAACTGTGGTAATATCACTTACCACTACATCCGGAATAAAAAACAATTCTCACTATCTATCTTCCAGACTCTCTTAAAACAACAAAATCAGGCTCCCATAAAAAGCCTGCAACTAGATAATGCAGTCCAATACTTTAATAACATTTTCTTACAAATCTTAAATAAACTTGCCCCACCCAGAATAAATTGTTCTAAAACCAAAAAACACCCATGGTTAGCAAAAGAAACAATACAAGTAAGACAAACCGTGGTCCCGCTATCTTTCTAACAAAAGTCATGTTAATCTCATTACCTTTTAACAACTTCGAAACCAAGCTAAGAAACAAATCAAAATAGATAAACATACTTTCAAACTTACATAAAACCACAAAAGCAGAATATCCTTATAACCACAGTAGCAAAAGAAACCAGTGATATTTAGTTCTTATGTTCACTGAACATTTTTAATCCAAAGTAGAAAGCATAAAATCTCTTAGCACCTCGGCCACACGAGCCAACTTGCCAACTAAAATATCAAACACATCCACAAAGATTTGGTAATCAGTAAACCTCCTTCTATAACCTGGGAAACCCACTACCCCAGTCCCTACTACCAATAATACTATAGACCCTATTGCACCCCAGTTTAATTCCCACTTTATTTTCATAGGTAGGTACTAGGCTATCGGCCGAAGGGCCTATGTAAGCCTAGCCAGCAAGGTACCATAGCTTATGCCACCCAAGAAAGTTATTAAATCAATAACCTCCCTATTACACAACTCTTCTACCCCCACCCCTATCTATTCTCATACCATCCAGTCCAGCACAAACCCAATTTAAATGAGAACCCATTCAAACAAGCTATACACAAAGCTTATTATCTAAAGTAAAGCCATGTACCCTTGCGCTGATCAATTACCAGGTGAGTTTCTGAAATTACCTGCCCCATATCAAGCCTAATTAACTGATCTATTACTGAACAATATGTACCTACCATATGAAAAATATTGCATATCATTCCACTGCATAAAGGAGGCCCCTCTAAAGACATATCTAATTACAGACCTATAGCCATACTCTCACCCTTAGCAAAAATCCTAAAAAAGTGTGTCCACAAACAAATAATTGATTACTTCCTAAGCTTATGGTCTTCTCAAATCCTTCCTCACTAGCCAATAGTCATCCCCTCTCTATTTTTTCTTCCAATGGCACTAAAATAGAACCTGCTGAACACACTAAACTTCTTGGGGTTACCATAGATAATGCACTGAAATTTGGCAAACACATCGCACTGACTATTAATAAAGTCTATATTAAACTAAGTACACTCTACAGAGCAAAAGCCTATCTTTCAGACCATGCTATACTGGCTACAGCAAGAACCCACTTACTATCCTCACTTCTGTATTGTTGTCAAATATTCACAAACCTCCATAAAACAGAAATAAACAATCTTGAATCTTGCTATAACAAGATAGCCAAATTTGCAAATAACCTACCCCAAAAAACACATTATTGTACTGCCCTCAAACAACTAAATTGGTTAACACTCACAAACTTACTCATGCTAAACCAATTATTAATCGCCCACACAGTGATGTATAAACCTGATCACTGCCCAGCCCTAACTAACCTTGTCCAACCCTACAAAAACCTTAACTCTCTTAGGTCAGCAAACAAAGTCCTACTTAAAGTAAGTAAATCTCACAACTCTCATGGTGACTCCTTGTACTGCCAGAAGACTGCTAAAGTCTGGAACTCACTCCCTCAACAAATTCTCTCTATTGCTCATACATGAAACTTTAAGCAAGAACTATGACAATAATTCCTATCTATCCCACTGGCTATGTCCATGCTCTGCTCCAGACTAAGCTATACCCCCCATTCCCCTACTACTCTGGCCGCAGCACTCATAATATTTGTGGAAGGCACCCACTTACACAATTGACTGCACAAAAAAAAATATTGTAAATTGTTAACTGTTTATATTGTATTTATGTTTTTACTGACTTGTTAAGTTCATTTTCTCCAATTTACTATGCTTTATGCTATTCACTATGTTTTTACTGTCTCATTTACAATACCTGAATCTCTTTGCAAGTTGTAACCTTTTTATGCTTCTAAATATGCTGTATAACTATGTTCATTGGAGCTTTTCTCCCAAGGTCTCCACTGAAAAAGGACTTTTTGTCCAGTGGGCATTACCTGGTAAACAAATGTAAATAAATAATAAATAAATTACTTTACAAGTCTGCTGCATGTTTTACTGAAAATACAACAATTTCTGTATAGCATTCAAACTCTTTTTCTTCTGAAAAAAGACTATGCTTGATTTAACTAAGAACAGCTATTTTACATTTTATATTTTAACAAAGATTTATTCAAAGATAACCTCAAGTTTTGGGCAACTTATAGATAGGATGTTTAGTGTATTTCTGTGCCTCTGGCCTGGTTCATGATTGAAAAGGATCAGCTGAACAACGTACTTACTTTGTTACTGATTGGCTGGAGAGCTATGAGTGACTGTGCCGCAAAAGCCAAATGTCTCCCAATTTGCTCATTAAATTCATTTATTTCAAGTAATTAAAAGTAATTGCTCAGTGACAAAAACTTTAGCTAATGATTGCTTTAATTGCATTTATGGCAAATTTGGATATAAAATAAGTTGGTAGGCCACTGTATTCACCAAAGAAGCTTAGAAAGGTGGCAACTTCATGGCAGATGATACCAATTCAGTGGCTGCAGTCCAGGGCCTGCATGCAAAAATGGAAAAAATATGAAGTAGAAAAAGTTCCTTTGGTTCAGCTAATTCTGGCAACTGAAAGAGTCATCATAAAAGTGGGACAATTACACTGACTCAGCTAGCTATCGAGATGAAGAAATTAACTATTGTTGATCACCACAGGCCTCCTCCAAAGACTACTGATTTGTTGCTGCAAGGAGGAAAGTACAGTTGTGTACACTTACCATAAATGTAGATGTTCGAGTGTGTTCATTGTTGCAGTCATTACATTTGGGTAATCTTGCTTGCAGGTTGCCCTCAGTCGGCCTGGTTAACAAAGTCTTGGGTCCTGCATCGGTTGCTGTCCCTTCTTCCATGACATCAGGTCGTCAGGGGTATAAAACATGCAGCCGATCTTGCCCCATATGTCAGGTGCCCCCCTAATGGGGAGCAAATAAACATAAAAACACAAAGGTATACCTCCAACAAAAAAGCAAATACACCAAAAAGGCTTTTAAGCATAGTAAAGGAAAGTAGAGGTATAGCCAGAAGAAGTTAGGGGGCTGGAGGGAGGGTAATCAGGACTGCAACAGTGAATACACTCGAACATCTACATTTATGGTAAGTATACACAACTGTACTATGTTCTTCATGTTTCACTGTTGCAGTCATTACATTTGGGTAGATTCCCAAAGCTATGGTTGGGAGGAGGAGTTTATATAGCATTAGGGCCAGCTATAAGGCCCTGCAAGACAGCAGTGGCGAGGCCAGCTCTGGATTTAGAGAAAATTGGCAAATGATAATGCTTGGTGAAAGTATGTACAGAACTCCAGGTAGCAGCTTCTAGGATGTCCCTGGTAGGAACACCTCTGAGAAAGGCTGCAGAAGTACATGCAGCCCTGGTGGAGTGAGATCTGATCCCCTGGGGGATAGGTTTTCCATGGTGCTTATAGCAGAAATGAATGCAATGGCTTATCCATTTAGAAATGGTTTGTTTTGAAATAGCCTTCCCCTCTGCCCCTGCAGCAAATGCTACCAGCAGTTGAGGTTTAGTCCTGTCCAAGTAGAATCTAAGTTGTCTGCGCACATCCAAGGGATGCACAATCCGTTCCCCTTTGTTCTGTGGACTGGGAAAGAAGGTTGGCAAATGAATGGACTGATTAAGAGCCACAGTGGATACCACCTTGGGCATGAAGAATGGATTGGTCCTGAGTGACATCCTGTCCGCATGAAAGATGATGAAAGGCTCCACTGCCATAAGGGCCTATAATTCAGATATCCTTCTAGCTGAAGTGATTGCTAAAAGGAAAGCTGTTTTCCAAGAATGAAAGTTTAAGTCTGCAGTAGCAGCTGGCTCGAAAGGAGGCAGAGTGAGTTTTTCCAATACAAAGTTAAGGTCCCAGGCAGGGGTTGGAGCTCTACTGGGTGGTCTCAAATTTTTGGCCCCTCTGAGGTACTGCTTGAGTAGAGGATGAGAGAAGAAAGGAGGTTATGTATTATAATGAGCTGAAATGGCTAAGGCGTGGATTTTAATGGAGGAAAAAGACAGGCCCTTGTGAAGCATCTCAGTTAAGTATTGCAAAATCTGAGGTAAATTGGGTGCTGATGTGCTCATCCCTTGAGATTGGCTCCAGGCACAGAATCTTTTCCATTTTTCAGCATAAGATTTTCTAGTACTAGGCCTCCTTGCCTCTAAGATGACATCCATCACAGGTTTGCTGAGGGATGTTAAGGGTGAGTTTAAGAAATTAACCAGGCTGCAAGGTTCAAAGTTGGAAGCTGAGGGTGCAAAATCTGGTTCTCCTGCTGAGACAGCAGGGAAGGGGTCTGAGGCAGGTGCCATGGAGTTAACTGTGACACACTGCGCAGGAGGGGGTACCAGTGTTGGCATGTCCAGTCTGGAGCAATCAAAATCATCCTTGGCTTGCCCTGTTTGACTTTTAGTAGAACTTTGGAGAGCAGAGGCAGTGAGGGGAAGGCATAGACTGATAGATTTTTCCAGCTGAAGGACAGAGCATCCACTTTCCAGGCTTGTTTGTGGGGAGTCCTTGTGCAAACCTTGTCCAATTGGTAGTTCTGGGGGGAGGCAAATAGGTCTATGTCTGGGCTCCCCATTCACTTGTCAACATGTTGAAAATCCTTGATTACAGTTTCCACTCGTGTGGGTCCATGAGGTTTCTGCTTAGTCCGTCTGCCAGTGTATTTAATTTTCCTGGCAGGAATTGAGCTTGTAGGTGCACTTGGTAGCTCAAGGCTGTGTTCCACAATGCCATGGCTAGTCTGCAGAGGGGATAGTAATGTGCACCCCCTGCTTGTTTATGTACCACATAAACGTGGTGTTGTCTGTCTTTACCATTAGTTGTCCTGGAAGAATATCGTCCTTGAAGGCTGTCACAGCGTTCTGTACAGCTAACATTTATTTTTGATTGATATGTAGGTGCGTTTGACTTGGGTTCCATTTGTCCTGAATGCACTTCCCTGCCAGGTGAGGCCCCCATGCATAGTCTGATGCATCTGTTGTTAGGGTTTGGGTGGCAGGGGGTAGTGTGAATGGTAGTCCCTTGTTTTGGTGGCAGGCCTCTGCCCACCAGAGGAACTCTAGGCGTAGGCAAGATATGATATGAATCATTGTTTTTAGACTGTGAGAATGTTGACTCCATAGGCTTTTTAGATACCACTGTAGCTTCCTCATATGCAGTCTTGCATATGGAATTAGAAGAATGCAGGAGGCCATGAACCCCAAGGCTTGCAGTATTTGTAGTGCAGATAGCAGGGTTTTTGTGGCCACTTGTTTGAAATAGGTTATCAAATGAATTTGCTTTTCTGGCGTGAGGTAAGCCATCTGGGAAGTTGTATTCAAGCTTGCTCCCAGGAATGTAATTTGTTGACAGGGTAACAGTTGTGATTTCTTTTCGTTTATGGTGTACCCCAGACAAGTTAGTACCATTTTTACAAACACCAGAGGATTCAAAAGTATGTCCTGGCTTTCTGCCTGAATTAGACAATCGTCCAGGTATGGGTAAATTTGAATACTTCTTTGCCTGCAAAATGCAACAACTGGAGCCAGGCACTTTGTGAATACCCTGGGTACAGTAGACAAGCCAAAGGGCAGTGCAGAGAACTGATAATGCGTGTAGCCTGCTTTGAAGCGTAGGTATCTTCTGCAAGATTCCCTGATTGGGATGTGCAGGTATGCTTCTTTTAAATCTAGCATTGCCAATCAGGCGTCTTTGCCTAGCATAGGAAGTAACTGGTGAAGAGTCCGCATCTTGAATTTTGGAATCTCCAGAAAGGTGTTTAGAGTAGACAGGTCCAGGATTGGATTGTCATGATTTGTCTTTTCTGGGTACCAGGAAAAGTCTGGAGTAGAAACCTTGTCCCTTTTCCTCTTCTGGTACCAGTTGAATAGCCCCCATGCTTAAGAGAGAAAGTACTTGTTTTTGAGCCTCTGCCCACTGATTTGGGGGCAGGTCCGGCCACCCAGTTGGTGTTGGCAACATGTGGAAATGAAAGCTGTATCCCTGGGACACAATATTTAAAACCCATTTGTCCTGGGTTATGAGTTCCCAGTTCTTTGCATGAAGATCAATCTTTCCCCCCAAAGGGGTGGTCAGAAGATAAGTGCTTGGAAATTTTAAAAGGAAGTCACTGAGACTGTTTACCATAGGGGAGTGTCTTGTTATTCCCAGATTCGGAAGTGGAGGCCCCCCACTGCTTAGTTCTGAGAGTCCCCTGGGACTGAAACCTGGGTTTTTTGCTGTATCTGGGTTTGGCTTGAGAAGACCTGGAAGGGGCAGGAAAGGACCAATTCTTAGCAGTGCCTACTAAATCTAGGAGGTTGCACTTGTAAAAAATCGTTAATAGTTTGCATAGATTTAGCTTTCTCTTCCATCTTTTTAAGAACTTCTTCAGCCTTGTTGCCAAACAGGCGGTCCTGATTTAAAGGAGCATCCAACAATTTAGCTTTAACATGATCAGGCAAAGATTGCTCCTTAAGCCAAGCATACATTCTAAGCACAGACCCAGTAACAGCAGCCCTGCAAGAGGCCTCTAAAGAATCAAAACCACATTGAAAGTATGTTTTCCAACTTGTTCAGCAGAATGCATGAAGTCCTGTAAATCTTTATTTTCTACACAGTCAGGAATCAACATCATTTTCTGTTTAAGCAGTCCAATGACATGTTGCTGCTATTTTAACATATGAAATTGGCAGTTTAAATCTCTGATTGCCAAGGTTGCTGAAGTATAAAACTTTTTACCCCATCTATCCAGCGCCCTGGAGTCTCTATCAGAAGGGGTAGGATTTTTAGCAGTAGAAGCCTTAATGCCCTTGGGCCCCTGAGAAATAGTCTCTGGATCTGCAGTAGAATTTTTGAAAAGGAACTTGTGGGACTCAGGAACCCTGTAGTATCTTGGCAGGTTTACTAGGAGCAGGAGGCAGGGAATCAGGGGCCAAATTGGATTCCGAGAAAACATTATCAACAATGTCCAGTACAGGAGGAACAGCCAAAGGCCTATGCTGAGGTAGAAGAAGGAAATCCCTAAGCCTCTTTTTGAATCAGAAAATTCCTGGCTTTCCCAGTGAAAATGCTCCCTTAAAGTATGTAAGATTTCCCCAAAGGAAAAATCCTCAGGAGGGGAAGCAGAGAGAATAGAATCCTCTGCATCAGCATCCTCATAAGTAGGTAAAGACAAATCCAGGTCATTAGAAGAGTCAGAAGAAACAGAATCCTGATCAGAAGATTTATAATCAAGCTCAGCCCTAGGCCTCTTAGAGGGGGGTTGACTACCCCTGATTAAAGTTATTAGATCTTCAGCCATTTTTATCATTTGTTTTTTAGACATAGGGGCCTGAGCATGTGGCCTGGGCACCGGTTTTTTAGACATGGATCGAGATTTAGGCCTTAGTAATGAAGGAGGCATCGATTTAATTTGCAAGTCCATAGGCCTGAATACACCCTCAGAAGCCGGTGCCTGCACAGCAGCTTCGGACCCATCCAAGGTAGAGACATCTGCGGGTTCCATAGTTGAAGTATCTCGCGGCATACCGGACTCCGAATGGTCTCAGTAGAGGCCTGTGAAACAGAAGTAGTGGGTATCAGGGGCTGCGAAAGCGCCTCACTGACATTTCTGGATAATTAAACTGAGAACCGAAATATTTAGAGGCAAAAATATACTGACGAAGGATAGTGCGCTGATTAAATAAAGCACAAAACTGACAGCAAGATACGCCGTGGTCAGGGCCTAGGCAAGGAATACAATACGAATGAAAATCTTTATGAGGTATTCGCTTTCCACAAGTAATGCAATTATTAACTTTTACTGACATCGGTAAGGAGCAAGAAAAAGTTTCCCCAACAGGGTACTTAGCTTTAAGTTGAAGACTTCGGTTCTGAAACTGGAAAACGACAATTTCAGGAGTCGGCCAACCGGCACATGCAAACTGCTTCTGCTTCGGGCACCGCATGGCAAGAAAGACTGATGTAATGGCGTCGGCTGCATATTTTATAACCTTGACGACCTGACGTCATGGAAGAAGGGACAGCAACCAACACAGGACCTAAGACTTTGTTAATCAGGTAGACTGAGGGCAACCTGCAAACAGATTATCCAAATGTAATGACTGCAACAGTGAAACACGAAGAACATCTGAATATGGAATAGCTAATTTTGTAGTACATTAATTTCTGATTTCTGGTAGCAAATGATTCTGTTATTAAATATGTTGCAACTTCATAAAGTCAAAGAACTAGGTAGAGATAGAATGGTATTAACAGCAGCAGATCTAAGAAATGAACATTTATTTTATAATAAGTAAAATATTCTTATTGGTAATGGAATAATTCTGATTAGTTAGCTAAGTTGGTTTAAAATTACCACTAATACACTTGTTGCTGGGGGTGACAGAAGGGGTTCATGGGACAAATAAAAATCCTTAACATGAGGATAAACTTTCACTTTGCAAAGTTCAGTTATCAAAGGGTAACTGCAAGCATGATTCTGTTTTGGTGGCTGAGGAAAGTAAGTGCCAAACCGATGAGTGATTCTTGTCAGAAATTGTCTTTGGCCAAGTTGTAATTGATTCCTTTAAGTCTTAACGGTTTTAAAGCCACTGTATGAAACTGGTTGATGTATGCATTTTTGTCCTCCTAAGTCACTTCTTACTACACAGACAAGGATAATGAATGCTTAAAAAGACATGATGAATGAGTCCTTTTCTAGACATGGGAAGAATGTTGCTAAATAAAATATTAATGGGATAATTAACTCCATAAAAAGAAACGAGACCTATGGGTTATTAATAAAAGCTGAAACTACTGAGAGCAACACTGCAAGAAACTCATCCACACCAAAAGGAACATAAAGCATTAAGCATACTGGGCAAATGACATGGTCTCAGTACTCTGGGGAAAATGGCATAAAGGAGTGATGGTTTAAATCTGTAAATCTTTCTTCTAGCTAGAGATGATGTTTTAAAAGCTCACCAAGGATATTACTTTGGAGATATTGGTTATAGTGGGACTACATTTGTAAAAAAATTGCAGTATTTATGACCAATCATATACCTGACAAAGAGAATGGCTACATATATAGGAGATAAAAATAAAATTACATGGGTTAAGAAAGCAAAAAGTGGACCTTGAGCCTTCCTAAAATGTCAGGGCTTAAGTAAGGTCACGAGTCTTACAGCCATTTTAAATGTTATGCTAGGAAGTCCACAGTAAAGAAATTATTCTTGTAAATTTAAATCTAAGTCCAGGAGAGACACATTTTTTATTACAACTTTGCACATATTCTTGGTTATACTACTGAGAACTAATCAAACTGTGATTTCTGATTATGTGACTTAGAATATTTTCCAGGTATTTTGGAGGGGCCCTATTTAGAGCTACTGCATATCTGAAAAAATGTCTTCTAAATGGCTAAAAAAGACTGCTTGCTATTAGGGTGGGTGAATGAAACGATTAAGAACTTTCCAGTACTGGAAATGATGAATTAAAAAGTGGAATGAACTAGGCAATCAAAGTATACAGGGCATTTCTGGAAAAAGGCAGAGTGGTTTTAAAATTAAAAAAAGGGTTGAGTTTATTGCGAGTCAAAACAGATCTTACGACAAAGTAAAGTGATTTAGAAGAGGAAACTGGTAAACTGACACTTCACTGTACTATACACAAGTTTTGTGGTAACCTTAAGGGATAAATATTCTTACAATTCTATAGATCATCAAAATGACTTGAGTCTGACTTTATGACTGAGTGACTCATTCAGAATAATAGTGGGTCTATGTTAGGATAATGATAATATTCCATACAAGCACACAGCGTTTGTAGCAGAGGTCTTTACAGTCCACCATATCCACTGCAGACACACAGGTAGAATCTAATGCTATATATGAATATTCAACAGAATTGGCTTTGCCTGAACTGATAAAGTGGAAAGGAATAGACTTTGTAAACCACTGGGTACTGATGATGCCAATCAAGGTGGTCCAGGTGAACAAAAACATACTTCCACCTCAAAAGCAAGCTATACTGGCACTTACATCCAAGGAAGGCAAAGATTCTAGTTAGCTTCTTCATACATGCCTATTTCCAGGATAAACCATGATTCTAGATTATACCAAACCTGATAATTAGTGTAGGTAGTAGATAGACATACAATATTTTGCAAATAGGATTATGAGTTTAGATGCCAGGACCATATGACGGGGTAAAGTGAACAATAAGATGAAGGCACTGTTATCCTCTGGTTTTGCAAAGAAGTTAGAGGATTTAATTATGGTGATCTATATGGGCACTACAGCAAAGATTACCATTCACTTAGGACAACCTCAGTGCAGTTTACACTGACTAAAGGGATTAGACAAGGATAGCTGCCATTTTCCTTCTGGTCGTGACATATCTTATGGCTTTGGCAGTAAGGATTACATAATCTTGTTCGTATGGATACAGGACAATTGACAATACAGCTGTCTGTGAATGATCTATCAATTTATATAACAATGCTGAGGGAGTTGTAACTTACCTTTTTGAGAGAGCAGATGACTTTGGGATTGGGGTGGGGTTGTAAAGTCAATAAACTAAAGACAGGTGTACTTCCATAAATTACAGATCTGTATCTAATCTAAGTAGACAATCTGCTTACTTGTGGGAGGCACCCTATTTAAAGTATTCGGGGATTTGTTTGGGAGGTACATTAATGATACAATTTCCATCTCCTGTTTGTTAACACTTAAAAGCATATTTTAGATTATGTGTTTTAGTTGGTTGTATTTATTCAATAATTATGAAGATGATTTTTTTTTTTAGATTTGGATATTGTTTTAAGTAATTTTGCATAAAATGGTTAATGTTTCTTTAAAATATTTGGTGGACTCAGTCACTTGATTTGTTACAAGTTTTTAAATAGTAGCTTAATTTTCTGTATTTATCTAATGAAGTCTCTAAGCATTTGTGACAAAAGAGCTTATTTGTTCACGGGTTTGTGCAATAAACCATTTTTCTGTGGGGTGAACCTTTTGCCTCCAGCACTTGTTGGATTTAATAGTTTGTATTTTCTTTGTTTGGTGATTAGTTTGTTTGTTTTATGGCTACTGGAGGGCAAGATAACTCACAGCCACTTTACAGTGACTCCACGTTGAATAATGTGCAATGTTCGGTAGGGAACCTCACCCTCCTTGTCCAACAACTTTCTAAGAGAATGGCCAGGTTACAATCAATGGATAATGGCCATTCTACACAGAGGAATGTTGCGGTTGATGCATACCCTATCTTCCATTCGGGAAGAAGTAGGGAAGGTATGACTTTAGCTAATCCACCTGACCCTGTTAGAGTAAATGGTGGGAGAAATGCAGGCACTGTTGGTGTCCACAAATGTGTTGTTCCTGATATGAAAGAATGGCTTAATAAGAAACCAGAATTTTGTGTTACAGAATGCAGTAATGGCCTGGTCACAAACTTAAACTTTGTGGACAACCTTGATGAATTTAAGTACAAATTACATAAGATTCATATGCTACAACTAGAAAACAGTTACCTATTAGAATCCATTAAGATTCAAAGGATTCCTAAAGGTTTGCATGTATGGAAGTATCCCATGGGTTTGCTTGTAAATTCTCCTTTACACATGGATTTACTTAAACTTTTTGATGAACATAGATGTTACTTGCTTGAGCTTCTAATTAAGTACAACTCTATCATGATAGACTCACTTATGCATGAGGTGAATACTTTGGATAAAAACATAACTAAGGATACCAACTACCAGCAATATAAGATACGATATTCACAAATCATTTCTCCCATTAATCGTAACATTAATATAACAAAGAAACTTAAATTAAAGAAACTTGAAAGAGATAAACAAGAGTATTTAAACAATAAAGCACACCCCTACACCCATTACCCCAACAATGGGGAAGGAGGGGCAACAACAGCAGCTTTGGTTCAGAGAGGTCTCATAATTTAAAACAAGAGGATGATGTGCAACCGTACCAGGACCCGGACTTCTCAGAGCTCTGTATGGACTCTGCCCCTTACGACAGTTGGAATGCCTAAAAGGGAAGCAGCAAGATCAGAGGAAATAGTGGTAAAATCGAGCCATGCAGATGCACCAACATTCTGGAGAACGCACCAAGGCAGAGCTCAGGGAGAAGGGGGTGGAGACAGCAACTTTGGATAATGATATTCTTGCTAAACCAACATTGTGTGGCATTATCTTTAACCAGTCATGTGGCTTTAAAGTATTTAACTTTAGTTCCTATGAAGTTAATCAAAAATATGCTGAAATTCTCTCAAAAGGTTTAATCTTTGTTTAAGCTGAGAGGGCCAACTTGGTTGACACATTAATGGATCTTAGAGTTTATATTAGGAAATTGAACTTTAAATTATTATTTGATGGAAATGAGGGTGCCGAATCTGGGGTGAGATTATCAAGTGTTCACAACCCACCCTTGCACCCTGTCCTTTTGTTATTTGACAGAATGTGTGACTTGGCCATGAGATCCTTGTGTAACTGACCTCTTGGATTTAAACATGCAAGTGGTTCTAATATTTCTGATGCTGATCTTAAACGAAACCGCTTAAAAGTGAACAATGTACATGTTATGAAACCAGACAAGGGCGGTGGGGTGGTCCTTATGGATGACATGCAATACATGGAAAAAATGTATGCCTTACTGTTTGAGGACACATATAAGGAGGTTTCAAGAAGGGAAATGAATCTTGCATTTGTCGGGATTAAAACAAGGCTATATGAAGCTTATGCAAGGACACATTTCCATAGACGAATATAAATTTCTACACCTTGAAAATCTCATGGTCCCTACTATTTTGCACAACGATCTAACCGACCCCCCCATGCAGCCTACTGTTGATGGAAGGTCCTCTGTGACATCTGCACTGACAAAATTTCTTGAGTTTCACTTAAAAGACGTTTTAAAAAATTTTCTCATCTAAGTAGGGTCTCATGGGATTTTCATAAAAAATATAATGAATTGAAATTTGACAAGACATCTGTTTTTGTGACTATAGATGTGAAAGACCTGTATAGATGTATTCCCCACAGCACTGGTTTTGAATGGTTTGCTGAGTTCTTACACACTGAAACAGATGTACCCCAGGACAGGGTGAAGCTCTATGTTGAGCTTTTGTCAACAGTTTTGGATAATAATTTAATTTTTTCGACCTGCAATATTTTTTTACAGAAAAAAGGTATAGCCAAGGGGGTCAACCTGTGGTTCACTTTATGCCAATGTCACTATGTTACAATGGGAAAAACGCTTTCCACATAATAGTAAATATAAGAATTACTGGCATTTATAGACAAGGTACCTTGATGATTTGTGTTTAGTCTGAAAAAAACAGGCTGCAATAATAGAATTTATTCAATATTTGAATAACACAAGGACTTTTTGCAATTTACATATAAAATAGGGTCAAACTGTATTCATTATCTTGACATTTTGTTAAAGACTAAGAAAAATGTATGTATACCTCTGGCATTTACAGAAAGGCTACTTACACAAACAACTTTCTTCTTTACTCTAGACTGCATCCTCTTCACCAAAAGAAACCCGTGGTGAAGGGCAATTTGCACATGCGGCAGGAATGGTTACCTTGTTTGAAGAACTTTTGGCAGAATGTGACATCAAAGATATTTTCTTGAGAAGAGGATACCTGGGGGGGCTTTGTTGATAATATGTTATAAGAAGTAATGTAGAAAAGAAGAACTTTGCATTTTGCCCCCATTCTTACTGAGGGATATGGTCCTTGATTCCAGTATGGACATGGTTACAACTGTGAAGTTAACATTTGCCACCAGTTTGAGTACTTCTTTTTCTAATGACAGTAGTGTTATAAGATTTGTTATTAACAAGAACTGGACTGTATTGAATGAATATGTTGGGGTAACAAAAAGTTGGGAGAACGACCGAGTATAGTTTTTAGAAAAGGTACCTTGCTAAAATCTTTTTTTAGAGTGAAGTGTAAAAATTACTGTCTTTCTTCAAACAAAGAGCATGTTTAAATGTCATAATTGTAAAATTTGCAAACATATTGTTGTTGGTGAAAGCTTTATTAATGGGAGAAGGGTTTATATCCCAGGTAAATTAAACTGGCTAACAAAAGGAATAGTTTATATTGCATTATGCCAGAGTCGTCTGTGTTTCTATGTAGGAAAAACCAAGACTTTTAAAATACAAGAGTTTATGAACATTTAAATGATAAATATATAAAAAAAAACAATGAAAAAAATGCTTTGGCTAAACATATTAAAATTTACCCCATCCATGTTTTTAAATTAGTTATAGTTGAACAACATACAGAAAGTGGCGGTGGTGGTGGTGGGGGGGTCCCTAGAGTTTAATATTGGAGAAAAAAGTGCCTGCCTGCCAACTAAGATTAAATGCAGTTTGTGCACTAGGCATTATTGGTACAATTTTCATCTCCTGTTTGTTTAGACTTAAAGCATATTTTAGATTGTGTTTTAATGTTTTTAGTTGTTTGTATTTATTCAATGTTTATGAAGGTAAATTTTTTTAAGGTTTGGATATTGTTGTAAATAATTTAGTAAAAAACGGTTAATGTGTCTTTAAAAGTTTTGACAGACTCAGTCACATGATTTGTCACAAGTTTTTAAATAGTAGCTTCATTTTCTGTATTTATCAAATGAAGTCTTTAAGTATTTGTGATGAATCACTTATCTGTACAATTTGTTCATGGGTTTGTGCAATAAACCACTGTTTGTGGTGTGAACTTGCCTCTGGCACCTGTTGAATTTAATAGTTTGCATTTTCTTTGTTTGGTTAATAGGTACATTAGAGCAGGGTTGTCAAACTCATTTACCCCAGCAGGCCACATTTCGTCAGAGTATACAGTAGGTAATTATCAGATCGAGACCACTTATTAGGGGAGTAATGTAATAATAATAATAATAATAACAGTGGGTAAGCAATCGGAGTGAGTGAGTGAGTGAATGCATGCATGAAAGCAGAAGCGACTGTGTGTGAGAGATCAGTGAGACAGTGAGTGAATGCACGTATGAAAGCTGAAGAGAACGTGTGGGTGAGTGAGTTAATGTATGTATTCATAGACTGATGGCTTGAAATATTGACAAGATGCGTGTGTGATGAGTTGTGGTTTCATGGAAGGTTGTTGGCTGGTGGCCCTGCTGTGTACAGAAAGGCAGGTCGACTCTGGGACTGGAGCGGCAGGTGTGCTGTGGGCCAGTTGTAAGAGTGTGGCAGGCCACATGTTTGACTCCCTTACATTAGAGGATTCAGCTCCCAAGACCTATGGAGAGTTCAAGAAAAGACTAAAAAAATATTTTTGAAGGTGGAAAATCATTAGTTTAGGCTAGGATCAGACAGTATGGGCTTTGAACGTCTTTGTGCTTTCTTTGTTGCTGTAGGTTTTTCAACCATTCCCTGCAAATATACTTTCACATTTTGAAAGGTAGTTAAGAACATGATAAAAGATCTTTCTAAAGATGACACCGGCCATGATACTAACTCACCCCAATCTGTATCATAAAGCAGTACAATTTGAATTGTTAATATTTACTAAGAATGAAAGCATACAGAGTTTACAAGATGGCAGTAGCGGTGTAAGTAGCTAAGAACAGACCTTTGGCCATTGATCAGTTTAAATTAACAAAAGCCTGATATTAACAGAAATTGGTAGCTGAAGTGTTTACTATTTCCAGAAGGTCAAAAAAGGAAAAATGAAGTAAAGAGAAGATGAACTATAAAAACTTGGACACAGAGAACAGTGGATGGAGGAGAGCTGTGAAAAGCAGATGGTAATGGCAGCCTTAGGAGAAAATTCTCTAGTCACACTAGCAAGACTGACTAACCAAATGCACTCTAAGATTTTTAAGACTTTTAAGATGAATGGGTCACTGCTGGAATATACAGAAATAAACAGAAGTAGGTTGCAAAAAACAGAGAATAATTTAACCAGCATTCAGATGAAATATTTGATATTCAAACTGTTGAAAAATTAGATGAAAGAAAATGGTGGAACAGTAATTAGAATATAAACAAATGGAACAGATACTGGCTGAACCTGAGGATAAGTTACAGAGAGAAAACTTGAAACAGTACCAAAAAAAATAATAATAATAAAGGGAAGGATCGAAAGACTATGAAGAAATGCCCCAGTACATGGAATGGACTTTCTATGGACGATTAAACACAGAAAAAGTAGAAGGAGCACAGAGTAAACACTTCCAACTTAAGTATGGGAAAAGCAACTCAGACCACTGTAAAATGTTTTCTATAGATATATCTGCTAAAGGAGGAAAATGTTTTCTATTTTGTGGTGAAAGGGAACAATCTTAAATGTTGGTGGCACAAACGTTTGTGTGGATAATGGCTTTTCATTATGAGCATAAACTAGCTTAAGTTTTCTTATTTACATAAGATTCTGTAGAAAAATTAAGCTTTGTTTCACATTATTGTGTCTTGCATTACTTTGAATCATATATCCCCTTGATTAAAAACCTAGACAAACCCCCCAACAGGCACAAGATGAAACGGCAAATAGAAAAAAAAAACAGATGGGAGGCTGGAGAAGGTGTTGAGTGTGCCTCCATAATGATATGTATGATAAGAAATTGAAAGCAAACCAGTCATAAAATGCAGAAAAGCAAATGTAGACATTTCAAGGAAGACCGTGCCTGCAAAATCCTTTCCTATTTTACAAAAGGAAGTGATGGATAAAAGAAGGGAGGTGAAATCGCTTTCAAAAAATGGCCAACTCCCTAAACACCTAAAAGGAGAAGTGTTTATATGGAAAAGAGTATAATAAAATATGACAACTTCTGAATGGCACATTATAACCATTGAAATCAGTAATCAGTAGACAGAAAACAACTATTTGATTAACATAAATGCAATAACAAGTATTATATGTCAAACTTTTACATACAAATGAATTTTTTAATTTAAATGCATAGGCAGATTTATACTACATGCTGCCAGATAAAAAGTCTCTGTTATTAAACTAAGAAGTGCCTTTATGCTGCTTTTAATAAGGGTATTATGATCATGCAGAGTGATTGGGGAAGTGAATAAAAAGGAATTCATGCATTATGTGCCGTAAAACCATTGGGAGTAGTAACTACCAGTGTGAATATTAACTACTTAACTTCATATTGATGTCACTACACGTTGTCTGAAAAGTTCTTACTTAAATAAAAATGGGAAAAAAAGAACTAATACATTACGTGATAGAAACTAGTAGTAGACAATGCGATATAATGTTACTTCTGGCAATGCAACATTCACAAAAATAATGGACTTTAAACACTGACTGGATGAATTAAATGGAGGTGGTTGTTCAACTAATATGTAACACATGTACATTGCCAAATATTTTCATTTCAATTTCTTATCATATTTCTTATCAGGATTCAGAGTAAATGGTACGTTCCTGTAATCTTAGAATGCATTTTGCCTCCTTGATATGATCTGCCACACTGGAGGAGGGAGAGTAGATGCTGAAAGCATATGCGTAAATATATGTGTGTGTGTGTGTGTATCTATAAAATGTATATACATATAAGAAAAGTGTGCATATATCAAACATTTTCTATATAAAATTATTTAAATAGCATTTGTCTTTTTCAAGACAGGTTTAATACTAATAGAGGCATTTTCCCTAAGTTGACCTCTGCCTCCACCCATATTCACTTAGCTCTAACCTATCATTTATGTCCCTCCTCCCTCATTCTTATAGATAACATTAATAATACTGAGGTTGCAGTCAGAGTGTACCTAACTGAATGTGTTTTTTATTAGTGCTGTGTCATGTGATTTTAGTTTGAATTTGTATAAATACAATGCCGGTTTTAATTGAGCTTTGCGCACACTGATGAAGACATTTGGCCTGAAAGCTTTGTGATATTTTATTATATTTTGGTTTTTCATTACTAAATTTTACATAAAGTTTTAAGCCTAGCATTTCTTTCTATTGGATTTCTGTTTTTTTTTTTTTTTCCATCCTACTCACAAAATCCCAGCTTACTCTACCAAATGCTTTCTCTGCATCAGGACTTACTAACAAAAGTGGTATTTTCTTGCATTCTGCTTCACCCGGGATCATCACTGTTCTATGCATTTATTTGACATATGCTGTGGGTAAATGCCCATTTTCAGCACAGGCTCAGGGAGAAAATCTCCAATGAACATATTATTAAACAGATTAAATTATAGTATTAGAAAAGTTCAGAAAATATCACAGATACACAATCAGTGGATACATTAAAATATTAGAAAGGTTCAGACAATATCACAGATACACAATTAGTGGATACATTAAATGCAAAGAGGTATAATAGGACACTCTAAGTACAAGAAACCATGCGGTAGGGCAATGAATATACAAGGAACAAAAGACAGCTAGTACAGTATCAGAGAGCCGTGCTTTGTGATTACAATAAAAGAAGCAATGGAGTTAGGACACACTAAATACATGATACTTGAGAAATACCTAATATATTTGACTTCAAGATAATATATGACAAATAATTAAAGTTGTGACACACTAAATACAGACTGAACCACGGGAATTTCAGCAGCAAATTTCAGAAATTAATGTTGTCAAAGGTTTGCTTCCTCTACACACACCCACACTGATCCATATCTTTTAGCTAGTATAAACTTAAACATAAACACTTTATAACCATGGTAAAAATGAAATGGGTATATGTGATGCTGGATCTTATTGGTTTTTATAATCTAATAACACCAACACAGATTTCTTCCAAGATGTTGGTACTTAAACTCTTCCAGATCTTTATTACTTACCTCCCTCTTAACTTCTAAACTTCCACAGGAATATCATTTGTTCATGGAGACTTTCTTGAAGACTGATTATACATTAAAGCTTTTACCTCATCTCCACCTACATTAACTGTTAGTTGTTGAGCCCCATCTACATCTAACCTTGACAAAATTAAGTTTTCCATAAATATTTCCACTTGGGCTCTTTATTTCCATATTTCTCCGCTTTATGCAAATATTCATGAAATTTATGAAATATTTTTAAAACCTCTTCAGAATTTCTGGATATTTTTACTGTTATAGGCTCAATAAGTTTGGTAGCATTCTTTTCACCTTTCTGTGGCCGAAGTCATTTTGCATGTAAAAGATTTTTTCCTCTGAAGATATCAAAAAATAGCTGTTTGACAGTAACTCATCATACATATTATGCAAATATTCACTTATTTTTTTCTTTTGTACTCTGTATTTGGGCCTCTTCTTGTTCTGTGGGATTCACCTTATTCTGTAATACTTTTAAACTTTGTCAGCCTATCTAAGTAATTCTTGTTACTTAACTCTACCTCTTTTTCTTTTATTTCTACCCATTTTTAAACTCCATTTTTATTATATTCTACTTACCAAATACAACTTATTTAGACATTTCTATCTTCCCTAATAATGCTCAAATAATTTCCACTACCCATTCCTTACATTCCTTTCTTTTTAACAGGTAGGTGAGAAAGCACCAGTGGTGCATTTTTACTTTTTTTTTATCAGTGCATGACCTGAAATAGTTATTGGATGCATGTCAAAGCTTTCAATCGAGTGCACATGCTCCTGTGAAATATAATTTCTATTTAGTCTAGCCCAATTATTGTACCTTGGGTAATAACATGTAAATTCTGTCTGAGTTACTACTATTGAATTCACATCTTCCATACCAAATATTTTCACAAATTTCTACAGAAATCCGGACTCTTTTCTTATATCTTCCTTTCTAGGTCCCCCTAATATATCCTCACTACTGCAAGTCAAGTTCCAGTCCCCAAATGTAAGTAATATTCCCTGCTGAAAGCCGATTACTTCTCCCAAAATTTTATTTAGCTCCATAACAGCAGTTTTTGGTGCAATACAAATACATGACAGCATAATCCCCCTCTCTTTTCAATAACTCTTTACCACAAATCTGCATTATCTTCCTCTTATATCACTAATAAACCTCCTCTAACAATTAGCATAATCACTTCCATTTTCCTTTGTCACCGATATGCTATGGAATAACCATTCTGAAATCCTTTCTTTGTCAAATTCAAATGATCATTTCTTTCCAAATGTGTCTTCTGCAGCTTTGCTATTTATTTGCACTCTGAACTCATAATATAATTCAATACACTTTAATTTTATTTATAAGGCTATTTACATTCCAAGATAATACGGATATCACAGAATTATGATAAAAAGCTATTGTTCCCACCTATTAACATTGCAGTTTTTTAATGTGTTATTTCCAACTTTTGTGTTACATGCACACACTAATGTTTGGCAGGCTGATCTTTTGCACAGTTGTTTCTTCTCATCTCCATTTGAACGTATGTCACATTTCCAAGAATTTTTGTTTTAATGAAAACCCTCATACAAAAAACTAAACACATTTCCAAAACACTCCCATCTCCTATTAACTTTTAAAACAAACACACAAAACTATATATATCTTCCAAAAAATGAAGTTTACCCTCCAGATAGGAACAACTGACCCAAATCAACAGCTACACCCACAGGCATTACCTGAAGTAGATTTTGTTATTGAGGCTAGAACAGAAATGGCAGACTGGTAATGGGTACAGTGTATAAGGTAATACTTGATTTGATAAGTGAATACAGTACAAAGGTAAAAACAGCATGGAGTGAGCAATTAAATAAAGCTATTGCAGATGATCTGTGGAGGGAAATATGTCTTAGTCCTAAATATCAAACTAAATTGAGAAAATTTAAAAATTTGCATGGAAATGTTTACAAAAATATTTCTATACCCCTAAATGCTGAAAAATGTTCCCACAGACAAGAGGTATATGTTAGAGATGGGATAGTTAAGAGGTTCTTGGAACATAAATTTTGGGAAGTATGGCACTGCTTCAATACAAAAATGACGCGAGTAATATGCCAAGTGTTATACTTGGGAAAGAGTTTGATCTCAGTATAGAGATGAATTGGTGTAAAATAAAATTTACTAAACAGGTGTGAACACTGTCATCTTTAGTGTTGATAGTGGCTAAGAAAGCTACAATTAGAAAATGGAAAACAGAAGACAAACCATCAATAAGAAAGGTGAAAAAGATAATTATACATATTATTCATATGTATTGATAACTATTAGCAATCAAAAACAGTACTCCATAGTAAATAATGGGCTGTATGAGATGCTGTAAAGAAATTTGAGCTTGAAAAGGATGCTAGCATGGAATAAAGTACCTAACATCTATATTTAATAAAGCAGTCTCTATTACCAAGTGAGAAGTCACTTGTCATGGTGTTAAGACTTGTATTATAATGAAATTAAATCATCATAATCACTAATTAATACCTGATCTCAAATTTGGTTGTAAACAGTTAATTTTTGTGTTTATCTGGTTTTGTTTAATGAACAATGTTAAATCAAATTCAGACTTAAGACTGGGTAGAACATCTGCTAATAACATACATTTAGATTTGTTTGCTTAATAATGGCAAATTATTAGTAATTGAATAAAAGCACTGACTGACCTAAGGTTTCTTTATTAGTATTTTCTATGTGTGTGTGTGTGTACATATATATATATATATATATATATATATATATATATATATATATATATATATATATATATATATATACACATATACATACATGTATGTGTGTGTGTGTGTGTGGACCAAGGTTCTGGGAATCTATCTCCCCACACAATTAAAAACATCTCCAAACCCAAGCAAAGTATCAGTGGTATATCTCAAATCATATAACCTAACTCCACACAACTCTCCCAATTTAAAGATTTTGTCACTGCCTCTCTTGTATCACACTTCTGTCTTTGTCACATATATAATGCTGTACATTTATGGTTACATTTCCTTGATGTAACTGTACACACAGTACTGTAGATTATGAAATGTCATGTCTTATATGTTAAATACTGTACTGTACAGCATGAATTTTTTTTTGTCAGGCTCAGATCTTGCATACTTAAGCTGATTGACTTCTTCAAGATGGTTACTGATGCAATGGAAGAGAGAAAACCAATACACACCATGCATCTAGATATAGCTAAGGCATTTGACATCATTCCAGAATTGGGTGTTATTAATAAACTCTCTCAGCTAAATGACAACCCCTATTGTAACTCGATGGATAGCAAACTGTGCATAAACAGAACCCAGGAAAAGTTGGATAGTTTAGTCACCTCCAAAAACCTGTCACCAGTGGTACACCACAGGTCAGTCCACAGGGCACTCCCTCTTTGACATTTACTTCTCAGAGGTCAAAGCTAATGTTAACAGTTTATAGCTAACAGCAACTGAAGATGATTTCAAACTAGGAGCCATTAATAACTCTTCAGAAGACACCAAGATCCTCCAAAAGGACCTCTCCCATACAAAACAGCTGGTCGCAAAACCATGGACTAAAGCTAAAAAAAAGCCAAAAAATGTATAAAAGTATCCACCTAAATCATAAGAACTAAATGATAGACTCAAATCCTTGTCACTATTCTCTGTATCATATAGGTTGTTTTTGGGGTGACCCTTGCCTCCCATATAAAGCCTCAGATCATCTTATCCTCTTATATCTAGTATAGAAATGCAAAAACAGTGGTGGCGTAAACACCCACTCAACAGATCTTAAGACCCTTCAGGGTCAATAGCCTAGTAAGAAACTATGAAACCATAAATACATAAATAAAATAAATAAATGTGAATTAATGACTGGTATAACACTACATCCCCTCCATTGGTAATGATGACAACAGAAGCAATGGTGATATCCCAGTGATGAAAGGTATGGTTAGCCAAGCACATAACTAACAGGATAAAAAATGATGGAATGGATGTCCAAAAAGTATTTAATGTAGTAGCAGCACATAACTAACAGGATACAACTTATCAGGTCCAGAAGAAACAAACAAGACCGGGTAGCATTACTAGTTAAAATGATATCTAATGCCACATGGGACTGAATTTGCTGCTAGTTGCAAAAGTGTGCAACAAACTCTAGAAGATATAGAAACATGGGACTGAATTTGCTGCTAGTTGCAAAAGTGTGCAACAAACTCTAGAAGATATAGAATATTTGGTTATATGTGCTTGCATACGTACTTTTATACTCTGCAAAGACCGACAGGGATGCTCTCAAATGTAGGAATGGTACAATACAGAATGCAATTTGTGTTCTATTTACTTGGGAGCATATTTTATGGTCTTGTCCAATACTGAGTGAAGTCAAGGTGGACCTTACTCAACTTCTAGATGTGATACTGCACAGAAATAATGACATAACTACAGTACTAGTTTATTAGGATGCAATATTTAGCCATACTGCAAGAGGAAGGAAAGCACAATTTTATTTTTATTTTTTTGCTAAAGGTGGTGGCTACGAAGGCTTTTCCATGGAAATGAAAATCTGATCATACTCAGATGGTGTAGTACAAACTATGGATGAATTAGATAGAGGAGGGTCATATAGCTAGGAAGCCATGAAATAAGTATGTAGCACAACTGTCATGGAATAAACATGTACACAACAGTTGCCATGGTGTGTGTACAAAGATGCTCTGTGAGACAGATAATTACCTAGGAGGCTTTTATATTTGAGCTGTACATTATCAAATGGCTTGCAATTACTAGTAATATCCACCCATTATCCAATTATTATACATCGTTGCTACAGTTCTCATTTGTTTCTGCCATGTCTGTGAAGCTATGGCCTTTATCTGTCAAGTAAATGGTAAAATAATATTGTTGGGTTCAGGGCCGGCGCTAGTATTTTGGGGGCCCCCAGCAAGATTCAAGTTGGGGGCCCTACCCAGGAGAATACAAAAAGTGTGACCATATTGCCATCACGCCTCCTTCCCTATCAAGCTCATGCAGCACCATTTAACAATCACTGTGTAGTGTTATTACATTCAGACCATTAAAAAGACTTGAAAAGTCAAGGTACACACTGGTTGGCATATAGTGCCAATGTTATATTATGACAAGCCCCTATACCACAGCAAGGTAGCCACTCACAATGGTATACACACACACTGACTGGGACTGCGCAGTGGTGCAGCAGTTAACTTTGTCACCCCCCAGCAAGAGGTTCTCTGGTTTGATTCTCAGCTGGGGTGCCTTCTGTGTGGAGTCTGCATGTCCTCCATGCATTCGTGTGGTTTCCTCCCACATTCCAAAGACATGCTTCTGCAGCAGTTCTTCCTGGGCCTCTGCTAAAAATAGGCTCTGTCCTAGTCTGACTTTCCCGGTCAACAAATGTTAAATAAAATTTAGTACCAATAAATTATGACAAACCACTGTACCACAGCAAGGTAGTCACTCACAAATACACACACACACACACACACACACACACACACACACACACACACACACACACACACACATACACATACACACAAACACACACACACCCACACACACACACACACACACACTGACTGGCATTTAGTTGTAATGTTGTTACATTATGGCAAGCCTCTGTACAGCATCAAGGTAGCCAGTCCCACAGAAGTACACAAAGACACCCACACAGACTCCCTCACACAGGACACAGACACAAGGCAGACAGTTACACAGACTCGCAGACAGGACATAGACACACACACATGATGGACAGCACTACAGTAAGACTGAACATTAAGAATGTAAAATACTGGGCTTATGAATGAATAATGATGCTAGAATAAGATTTTGCAGTAGCATATGTTGTGTGACCCCACATTTTTGAAGAACAGACCAAAACTGACAAACATCTGAACATTGTGCAACATTCTCACAGCCCCTACCAACCTCCTATCCTCTCGGCATAATTCCAAAGCTGAAAATAACTGCAGAACAAAGGTGTGACATCAAGGATAGTTACAAACATTGCTATGATAAACAGTACATTCTGCAGAACTGTCATAGTCCCCCCAAAAGTCTCAGCACAATTCTAGAGGAGGTACAAAAAAAAAAAGACAAGGACGTAACATTAGGGGGTTTAAAACATTGTGGTTATGAACTAATAAAGATGGTAGGATGGTAGAATAACAGATTTTTCCAGTAGCATGCATTGTGTGAATTCACATTTTTGATGACTAACAGACCAAAAATACAGGTCAAACATCTAAACATCGTGCAACATTCTCACAGCCCCTACACCTCTCTTCTAACCTCACAGCTTAACAATTCCAGACAAAGCCCCCCCCCCCCCCCAAAAAAAAAAAGAAAAGAAAATGCAGAACAAAGGCATAACATCAGGGATAGTTTCAAACTTTGCTGTGATCAACTTCGATAGTAGAACAGGGGTTGCACTGGCACGCATTAAGACATCAGTATCTTCTGCAGAATTGTCACAGCCCTTACCCCCCAGTATCTCAGCACAATAAATCTGGATGAAGTGAAAGTAAAATAAAAACACAAAGGCATAACATAAAAAACAATGTGCTTATCAGCAAATATAGATGCTGGAATAACATCTGAATATTGCACAACATTCTCACAGACTGTAACCCCCCTACCAACCTGTCAGCACAATAACTCCAGACAAAGCAAAAAAATATCATAGAACAAAGGTGTAGCCATCAGGCATAGTTGTAAACATTGCCGGTATACACAAAACATACTAGCAGAACAGGGTTTGCATTGGTATACATTAAAACATCTGTATATTCTGCAGCATTCTCACAGCCACTATTCCCCCACTACCAATATTTCAGCACAATTGTACACAAAACAAAAATGCAATATTGAATATTCTTATGCAAGACTAGATAAAAAAAATACATCAAATCTGGACATTAATTACAAACAAGCCTTCCTTCTTCAGTCTCTTAGCAGAAGAATTCTGGACAAAGATAAAATAAAACTGTTACAACCACAGCCCCCCCCCCCCCACACACACACACACACAAATCATCTTAGTGTGACAACTCTGCAGAAAAAAAGTTATACAATCCTCTCCCTAGGTTTCCACGCCCCACCAGCAAAAAATAAAGTTAAAAATAAACCCAGCAACTTACCTTTTCTGCAGTTGACAGAACCTCTGCTTGCTTCTACTACACACAGACCAGACCTGTTCAGCCCTTTTAAATTGCCCTCAAAAGGACAGCTTTTCAGATCTTTTACAAATCGCCCTTACAAGGGCAGTTAAAATAGAGCTGCTTTGCTGGTCCCAAATTCATTCCAGCAAAACCTGCATCCTCCATCCATCCCCACAACATACCTCTCAACATCTTAGCATGAAAAATCTGGACAAAGCCAAAAATAATAGGGGTACAAATGCTTAAAAATAGGGACACTTTTTAAATATTGCTTATATAAACTTACAAACTTGCTTTCAGACTTTGCTTTAGCATACATTTTTCTGAAGGATATAAAGTTTAAAACTTAAATGTATGTGTCTACTATTTTTTAGTGACTTCAATACTCATTACTGTATAAGAAAACCACAAATTTTATGAACAAACCAAAAATATATAGCAAAAATCTGGATATTCTTAAAAATCTGGGCAGTTCAGATATGTGCCTAACATCGACAATCAAAAGAACTGACCCAACAGACCAGATATTAAGGTAAACCCAATCAGGAAGCTAGAACTTGCTTCTTGATTGCTACAACCAGTCAGGTCGTTTGCTTCACTGAAATGGACCTGATTGAGAGCAGCTAACAAGTAAAGCAAGGGACCTGATTGGCTGCAGCTATCAAGGAAGCAAGTTCTTTCAGGGGAAAAAAAAGGCGGAATCGCGCGACGGCACTGCCGAATGAACGAGGAGACAGGCAAGGAGGAGAAGCGATGTTGAAACCCGCGGCTGCTTCATATGGGGGCCCTTGTACGTGGGGAGATAATCAGGGGCTCTCCGCAGCCGTGGGTTTGGCGGGTGCCTAACGTCGGCTATGGTTGGGTTTGTTACAAACAAATATTTCAGAAAAAAGCACTGAAGGTCCCTTCTAGTCTACCAATACACCAAAACAATCATGCCCATAATAAACATCCAAACGTTTCTTAATATCTAAAGTAGTGCCAGTCAGTACATTTTTCATTACTATTTTATCTAACACACAGGCTGTCTAGTGCTTCTCTAGGTTGAAAAGTATTTGCTATGCTATTGCCTTGTGAAGGTCTTAAGAAGTATAGCCTTATATTATCATAGTAGTTTTAGTCCATATATTTTGCATATGAATAATCAAGAGGCAGAAAGAACAAGGATATCTTGAGACATTTACTTCATGCCTCTATTTATGAGGGAGACGGATACTAGACAGGGAATTCATTTTGGTTTCCCATGCCTTTATGTGGAGTGGAAGACGGCTCCATAGAAAAGCTACGCTCTGTGATATATACCTAATCCTTCCAACATGTTCTATTTACGTTGCAAAGGAGATTGACATCCTGTGGACAAGTATTCATGCTAACACTAGACTTGTGAGTGTGCAATATGTCAGACAGGATAGGGTCTGCCTTGGCTGGATACCCAAGACAGAGTTGTGTCTTAGTAGAATGTATGATACCAAGAAGGATGGAAAGATAAGGCTTTGAGGTGGTCTGCATAGTTTTTGGGGTTGAGATCCTTGATAAATTTTTTTTTTTTTTTTTAGTGAGAAGGAGTTGTGATTGCTCCAGTTCTGACAAGTGTTTGGACAGGTACATACTGGATTGGGCATTGTATTTGGCCTTATAAGAGCAGAGTACAGTGGAATGATTACATCCCTGGGCCAGGATGCCATCCATACTTTTAGATACAAGTTGTGTGATGAAGGGACTTCCTTACTGTAATGAATGTCTGGTCATCAAAGGACAGTTCATTGTCAACACATGTTCCAGATCCCTAATTCTGAATCAACTTTCAAAGGTGTGTTGTCAATGTGATACTTGCAAAGGAAGACATGCTGGCCAAAGGATACAGCTATACATTTCTTGGCATTTAGCTTCAGTCCATGGTTTTGACAATAATTATTTGTTTCAGAAAGGCCTTCTTGGAGGATTTTGGTGTCATTTGGGGAGTTCATGATGGCACCAAGTTTACAGTCATCTCTGAACTTAGGCAGCAATAAACTTTTACCATTTGCTTTGATGTCTGAGAAACAAATGTCAAACAGGACTGTCCTGAGGACTGAACCTAGTGATAGGTCTTTTATAGGATGTAGAGCCAGTCACCTTAGATTCCTGGGTTCTATTTGTGAGCCAATTTGCTATCCATCAATTGGCATGGGTATTTACATTTAATCGGGAGAGTTTATCTAGGATACTAAAATATAGGACAGTGGTGAATGCCTTTGAGAGGTCTAGGCATGCAGTGTGTACTAATTTGCCCTCATCCATCACTTCAGTCATCTTCTCAAAGAAGTTAATTAGGTTAAGTAGGGAGGATATGCCCTTGATGAATATGAACTGGCTTGTGCAGACATCTTGTAGGTTTCCTATTGTCTTTATCCATTAATGCTGTAACAATCCTTTCCAAAGCCTTAGGGATGAGTGTCCTCAGGCTTATCGGTCTACAATTATCGGGGTCTGCTCATGCCCCACCTTTGTGCAAGAGGATGACTGTGGCTGTCCTGCATTCATACAGCTTGAAGACTGACATTCAATAACCTCTGTACGTGGTCTGACAAATCATGTTTCAGACGGACTAGCAGGCAGCTTAGTATATTATCTGGCCCCATAGGAGTAGTGTTCTTGGCCTTGGACAGTACCTTGAGGACTTGTTCTTGGGAGAAATGTTGAGGGGTATAATTGCAGATATGTGATCTGGGAATACAGGAGGGAGTTAAAAGTTTTTTTTTTTTTTTTTTTAAACAAGAAACATGTTTATTCAATTATCACTTATGACACAGGCAATCATACATTTATTTTACTTATTTGTTTTATTTTACAATTGTTGGGAAAGTCGAACTGGGATAAAGACCCATTTTCAGCAGAGGCCCAGGGAGAAAAGCTCCACATATAACAATACAACACAGTACAATACAATGAAAGAGAACATCTAAATGAAAACAAACCCTATTGACATATTTTCAGTTGTAAACATTATACATCACCTATAATATTTTATACAGTCATTGTCAGTCAGACATTACATAGCTCACTGTATTCCTGACTTCCCTTAAACCTAATTTATCCTCCAAAACATTATTCTGCATGCATTGTTCTCACAATTCCCATTTTTGTAAGTAATCTGCTTCTACTGTTTTCTAAAGATCCTGTTTCCATTTTTTTACCTCTGTTGCTACATTCACTACTTCTGCTATGGCTGGTTTAGGCTTTGATTTCCATTCTCTAGCAAGTGCTTTTTGGCAGTCAGCAGACAAACTCAAGGTCTTGCTATGTCTAGGTAATTCTGATTCTGTATCACAGCTCAAAAAATATTTAATGCACCAGTTTGCTCATCTACTATTTCTAATAGAGTAGTCTGCAGGGAATTTTTAAAGTCTGCCAGCTCACTACCGTCCCAAAAATATGTTGCCAATTACCTCTTTCTTCCCCATCATGCCTCCAACATATGCAATCTACCAGAGGAAAAAATCTCTGGAATCTGCCTGGGGTATAAAAATGCCTATGCAAACACTTCCAAGCAAAGATCCTAAATCGTCTAGACTTTGTTGCATATTTGGGAGACATGCATATATCCTTCGATTGTTTCTTTGTGAATTGCTTAGCCAGTCTCTTTTCCCACATCCTTTCTAACATCCTCTGATGGATTCCTATAGTTCTCATGCAATATTTTATACGCCTATTAATTATTCCTTTTTTAACCGCAGCTTCTATTCTACATTCTACTAAATGCTGGTCTTTCTCAACTAAATGCTGGTCTTTCACTTAGGATCCTTTCTCTTTGACTATACTTTGATGTCGATCCTTTATAGGGAGGGCAAGCTCTAGCCTGAAGTCCAAATGATTTCCTGACACCTTCCCATTCTATTACATTTCCCATTATTTGCTCCCAATAACATGGTTTCTTAGCCAGTTTTTGCCAATAAATTTGAGTTCCCTTCTTGTCTATTCTCAGTACTCCTATTTGCAGTCATCCATATCTGCAGAATCTCCTTTCTCCTTTCCCGTATTAGCTTAGTTTTTAGAATCCTTTCTGCTACTTAATGAATACAATACTCTGTATGGTTGGAGCTACATCTAAAATCCCAGTATCTGTTGATTTCTTGAGCTTCCCCCCTGTTTCATCATCATCCCTTTTCACTTTGAATTATAACTTTCTGTTTGTGCTATGTACAGGAGACACAACTGCATAGTTCTAAAATACCCCTTCAAATAAGGTAATCGCAAACCACCTTGTTCTATTGGGAGGATCAGCTTATCCCACTTCACTCTTGTCCTCCTCCCGTCCCAGATAAAATCCTTCAACTCTTTAATAATTATTATCCACAACTTCTCCTCTGGTTGGTAAAAATATGTCTGCACTATGTATAAAACTAAAGGGACTAAAAACATTTTCACTGTGTGTATCTTGCTATCCATATCCATAAAACACAGATTCCAATTTCTCAGTTTTCATATTATCTTTTTAGTCTTTTCCCATATATCTTTAGCGGCCACAACAGAATCCATACTTCTAAGTATGTCATTTTATCATGTCCCCATAAATATAGATAATGGTGATCCAATTTGTATGGGTATATATTTTACAGCTACTGCCTTTGTTTTATTTTCATTAATTTTGTATCACGAAAAGACCTGAGATGGTCACAGAATGTTCCACAACACTGAAATGTACTTTTCTGGTTTTATCAGGTATAAAATAATACCTATAAATAAATCCAACTCTTCTTGATCATCATCGCAATTTTATCCTTGAATTTCTGAGTCTCTTATTTTCTTTACCAATGGTTCTAAATGTGACAGAGGGAGATACTGCCAGCACAGCTATTTGGAATTTTGTAAATAATTATATGTCATTTGTGAATATCAGCATGATCTACATAAGATGCTTGTATTACAACTGTATTAGAACTGTATGTCATGTGTATATCAAACTAGGTTTGTACAGACGTGTGTTGAAAAAATATTTCATAAAGTATTTGCACTTGTAACCACAGCATGCCTTACTGGAATAGAACAGAAATGTACATGCAATACTTTAATTCTTTAAATGTATATATTTTAACAGTGGAAACGGGAACAAAGGAGGTTAATTGCAGTCCAACAAAACTTCAGAAAAATAGCTGAAATTAAATTACTTTATGGCAGCTACAGACAGAATTGCCTGTGCTGAGAAGCTTTCTGTATTGTCTTCGGAATGAACTAATTACTACAATTGTTCTATGACTTCCAGCATCTGCCAAAGATCTGAGGTTTATGTATTTTCACAGGTAGATGCTAAATACTGCTAGCTTCCAGCAGTGGGGGCTTCACCTCGGATAAAGTTAGATGAAGTTAACTAGGGTATAATAATTCTCTTTGATTTAGTCGGGAATAAAGTGAAGCATAGTTTAGATCAGGGGTGGGCAAACTTTTTGATTCGTGGGCCACATTGAGTTCTAACATTTGACAAAGGGGCCGGAACAGGAGCAGATAGATGGCATGCTTTGAAAACATCACCTCATTGGGGGAAAAATACACATCTTGGGATATGGAGAAAACATGTGCTTTAATTTCCAATGAAAATGAAGAAAAGCATTACAATAAAATCTCTGACTTCGAAATGAGTCTTTAAACACTGAAAATCAAATAAATGACCATTTTATTTTAAAGCACTGAAAGTTCTGTTATCCTTCAGGATATCACCATCACTCTCCTCCTGACTGTCTTTTTTTTCAAAAACGGTAGGAGATGCAGATGTACTTGTCCTGTTCCTTTTATTCAGTTTGTTTCCCCGGTGCCAAAAGTCAACAACGACCAGTGCAAGAATGAAACAGTTGCAGCAAGTCAGTCTGTGAGTGCTGAGCCTTCAAATTAGCTGCCAACTTCTCAGCAGCAGCTTCCAGTTGAGCTTGCTAGCATAATTAGCGTGCTTTGTGGCAAAGTGACGGCTAATATTATACTCTTTAAAAACCGCCACAGTTTCTTGGCATATCAGGCAAACAGCAGATGATCGGTGTTCAGTGAAAAAATATTTAGTTGTCCACTCCTTATTGAACACTCGACATTCTCTGTCCACTTTCCTTTTCTTGGGTCCGCTCATCTTCATAGAGGGGCGGTGGGTCAAAGGGTAAAGTGCAAACGTGGAGTAATAGGCCTACGCTTCACCTCAACAAAGCCAATATATCTAGAGTGCGCCATCTAGTGAGGAAACATCAGAATTGCAGGGGAAATAAAACATTAACAAGGTTAATTTATTAAATTTATTCAAGTTTGGCGGGCCGAATCAAAACGTTTAACGGGCCGCATGTGGCCCCCGGGCCGTAGTTTGCCCATGCCTGGTTTAGATGTTTTTCTTTATTTATTTGAGGCTGTCCTGTAATGTTGTTTTAAATATTTCCTGTGGTTTTGAACTCTTGACGTCACTGTGAATATATACACTGCGTATTTTCTTGTTCTTTTATTATTAAATATATTTAAACTGTTCATTGTGGCTGACCTTTGTAGAAATATTTAAGTTTTGAGAGTACTTGCATCTTTACTTGGTGACACTGTGGGCCACTCTTAATAGCCTTGCTCTTGGTCAAACTACCATTTGTATTAATATTAATATTGCACAGTAAGATTGTACACCCTTTGTTAAGGGCTTTAAAGTAGCTGATAAGGAGATGGCTGGTGGCAGTGGTAACTACCTTATAGTCTGCGCAAAAGGGGGAATAGCTAGTAAACCTGTGTCAGCCTTTTCCAGGTGTGTGTGTGTGTGTGTGTGTGTGTGTGTGTGTGTGTGTGTGTGTGTGTAAATCAAACCTGAAAGAGAGTGCGTGTGTCAACTACTTGGGCAGGGACACAAAGCACTGGTTAGACAGAGGGGGTGCTGGAGGTCTTGGTTTGGCCACTCACCTGAGATCTCAACTCTATAGCTGTGCCAGTGGAGAGTCTTGTTGGGGATCTGGAGAAAGAGGGAGAAACCAGCCCCAGACTGACTGTGGTCCCTTTGGGCTCTTAAGGGAAATTTCACTTGCTGCTGCATCTGCAAATACTGTGTGTGTACTTGTTATCCTCCCAGTGTACACCCTCCACTGTTGCCAGTGGTGAGGATTGAGGCTCCTTGATTACTGGTCCAATGGTGGGGCTTCACACTAAATATAACACAAACAACAAAGGGGAAAGAGGACACCCTTGCCTGGTTCCTCTGTTCAAACAGAACTTACCACAGAGGAACCCCTCACTTCAAGTTTCATCTCCGATCCCTCATATATCCTCCTAATTAATGTTATTAATTTGTCAGGGAATGCAAATGCTTCCATTGCCCTACTCAAAATCCCAACTTACTCTGTTGAATGCTTTCTCCGCATCAAGACCCACTGACAACAGTGGCATTTTCTTGCAATTTGTTTCCCTCTGGGTCATCACTGTTCTATTGTTATCAAATGTTTGCTTCCCCTCCACAAAACCAAACTGATAAAAAGAAAACAACAAATGCCCCAGGTGGGTATGTTAAAAAAAGTAAAAACTTAAGATCACCAAGAAAAACATTGCTAGAGGAAAAATACTTTAATTCACTAAGTGATTTCATCTGTCACAGGACTTCATCAGAATAAAGTTACATTCACTCGTACATCTTTTCTATCACAGTCAATAAAAAAAATTGCTTAATTATATTAATCAATTAAAGAAACAATTACAAAAAAACTACCTTAAGATATAAAACATTTAACATTAATACTTTGATTTAAAGCAGGGGGCTTGTCAGCCTGTAACCTTAATTGCCATAAAGTTTCATTCTTTCAAGTGAATTTCTATAACAAATTCCCCTGAAATTTAAAGGTACATATTCTTGCACAGAAAAATAAAAGTTCTTAAAACATCCACAAACTTGACTGGGTTTAAACAAGGCATTATTTTTATCTTTAATTATTACTGCATATAAATGTTCTTTAGAAAATTTACATGTAGTCATACCTACATGGAATGCTTCACAAAATGAACAAACTGCAATGTAAACTAAACCCATAACATTGCAGCTAAAATGTCCATTAAATTTAATCGAGTTACTCAAATGGGTTAGATGTTAGGACCTTGTAAAATAAAATAGCAAGTGCTACAAAAGCCACATTTAAACATCCATTTGCTTCTATCAGTATATAAAAATTACATGTTGGTGTTCTCATTTTCCAAAAACTGTTTGGTAGACTTGGATTTTTTATAAATTAACCTAGGGGGTAGAACCAGTTATCTGAAATAACTTTTTAAATACAACAATCATCTACTGACATTTGCAAAATGAAGCTGTTCTTATAATACTGCCATCAACAAAAGACTTGGTGTGTATACCACCATTTAAAATGGGAGGAAAAAAACTCATTTCTCTTAGCTATAATCTCTTCAACTGTAAACTGCAGATTATCTCATTTATAACCTCTATCAGGAAATAAGTCTAGCAGCTCCTGAACCCCATCTAAAAAAACTTGATCATATGCGGTCAATCTGGAAAGTCTAATCATCTAAATGACCCTACTACTGTCTGCTCTGCCACCTCCATCTCTGATCTACTTCAACTAACTCATAAGGTCTTCTCCTAAACTGAATCCTGGATGCACAACCTAGCCCTGAACCCAAATAAAACCAAAATCATACTATTCACCCCTAAGAAAATAACCCCCTTAAATAAAACTGAGTTCACCATTTATTTTCCTAGTAAGACGATAACTGAAATCGTTAACCACACTAAGCTCCTTGGAGTCATGATCAACGAACACATGAAATATGACCTGCATATATAACACAACATTTGCAAAACACATCATAAACTTGGAATTCTCTCCATACAAAATCACTTCCTAAGCCCATTCACAAAACTAACCCTAGCAAACAACTTACCTATTACCTTCACTCAACTACGGTGCCCCCCTACTTACCAACATTCAAAACTCTTCTAAATCTAAACTTGAGACATGCTACAATAAAACTGCCAAATATTCAACTCTAAATACTCCAGCCATCATAGCACTGCTCTTAAGTCAATGAAATGGCCAGAACTACCGCATTCTCTCTTTTTTCAATTAACCACAGCTCACAAAATGCTCTTTAAACCCCTAGATTGTCCTGCCCTGCGTTCCATATTCAGTTACTACCACCCAAACAGGCCCCTTAGATCGAGGAAACAGAAGCTCTTGCAAGTTCACAAACCTAACCTTCCATCTGGCCAGCTTCTTTATTCATGCTCAATAGCCAAAAACTAGAATGCTCTGCCTCTATCAATTAGAACTCAAAATCCTACCTCTTTCAAAACTTCCCTTCACAAACACCTATCCTCTAGCTGGAAGTGTACCTGCACCAAACCCTCCTAGAATATACATGCTAAGCCATTTCTTATTGACCTTATTTTATGTGGTAAGAAAACACTACTGCAGAAAGAGATTACAGAGAAATTACACAATGCAAATCTTTATTGTATACAGATTGTTCAGATTTTACTACTCTCCATTTCACTTATGGTTTTTACTCTGTATTTTGTACATATTATTCTTTGTAATTCAAATTTTTGTAATTCAAACTGTGAAATTCATGAACTGTGGAGCTCTTCTTCTTCCCGGACCTGCATTGAAAATGGGTTCTTTACAGCCCAGTGGAATTTCCCGGTAAACAAAATGCAAATAAATAATTAAATAAATAAATTATTTTTCATGAAATTCATATGTGCACTAGAATGATATAAATAATTATTAAAAAAAGATTTTCTATAAATTCAACTTGAAAACTTGTTTTTATCCAGATCCCAACTAATCCTAATGTCCAGATATGACATACTTAAACCCATGTGGCCTAAAGAATAAAAAATCAGTGCTGTTATTTAAATCCTGAACAAATTTCTTAATATCTTCAGGGGTTGCCATCAGCAATAAAAAATAGATCGATAAATCTTTTATAAAACAATATATGCTGTTTAAAAAACATGAAGTATTTGGCATTCCCAACATCACATAACCAAAATGGCAAATGACCCATCTCTGCACCTTTTAACTGCTGATTATATTCATCATTTAAATACAAAAGAATAGTTGTGTAAATCCATAACCACAGATGTCCTCCTCTTCTATGTTGCAGTATTCTTTACATATGGGTTGTCTTCCACCCAGCGACCCAGTGTCTGGCCTGTATACAAAAGCTTATAGCCACTGCCAGTACATGGGATATCACACATAGGCTCTGACAGTATCAGCCATAAAAGGACGTCTGCACGTACCATCCTCAGAACAAGGAAGCCCCATGGAAAACCATAGTCCTAAGGCAAACAAGGAGTCATCCTAGAAAGGGACAAGTTGCAGGGGGAAGGCAGTAGGGACAGAATACATAGAAGAGGAGGACATCTACGGTTATGGTAAGATTTTACACAACTATTCTATGTCCTACTATTCAGTGTTGCAGTATTCTTTACATATGGGAGAGTATCAAAGCTTAGTTGGAACCTAGGGAGGTGGAAAGAGCAGAAGAGGAATGTGAGGAAGAATTTTCCACAAATTCATGCAGAATAGTTCTAGCAAATCCTGCCCTGGACCCTAGAGATAGTGTTCAGCTTGTAATATTTGGTAAACCTATGGACTGAAGACCAAGTAACAGCCTCCAAAATGGAATTAGTATCCAGGCCTTCAAAGAAAGCCCCTGACAAAGCAACCAATCAGGTGGATTGGGCTCCAACATAAGAAAGCAGTGAAAAACATAACACACCATAGCTTTGGAAATCCAAGATGAAATAGTTTGTTTATAGACAGGTAAACCCAGAGCCCTGGGATGAAAAGACACAAAAAGCTGATCTGACTTCCTTATAGTTTTTATCATGTCAAGGTAAAATCTGAGTTGCCTATGCACATCTAAGATATGCAAAATCCTCTCACTAGAGGATTGAAGAGATGGGAAAAAGGTGGGCAATTGGATAGACTGATTAAAATACAACTCATTCACCACCTTAGGCATGAAAGAAGGATTAATTCTGAAAGACAACCTGTCCTTGTGGAAAACCAAGAAAGGAGGGGATGCCATCAAGGGCTGAATCTCGGATCTCTCCTAGCAGAAGTTAAGGTCACCATAAGCACTGTTTTCCACGTGCAAAATCTTACAGGAACTGAGGTTCAAAAGGAGCCACAGTTAGCTTCTCTAAGACAAAGTTAAGATCCCAAGGAGGAGGCACTAGTTTCCCGAGAGGTCTGGTGTATAGGACGCATTTAAGAAAAAGTTTTATCCCCAGTCTGGAGGCTAAAGCAGGTGTTAATGGCAGACAAGCACAAAGAGCAGAACAGTGGACTTTTACTGAGGAATATGACAAGCCACTATTAAACAATTCACACAAGTAAGAAAGTACAATTGGAATGTCCATGGATAGTGGAGCTTGACTTCTTTTAAGGCACCAGATAGAAAATCTTCTCCGTTTGGAAAAGTAAGATTTCCTAGTATTTGGGTTTCTTGGCCTCCTACAAAACTATAAGAATGTCATGTGAAAAAAGTTGCTTGAAAGGGATCAAAAACTATCACCCACAAGGCCATTTGTGGTGTTGACAGATGTGGATGAATCAAGGATCCCTTGTCTTTTATACGTCCAACCAGTGAGGCAACTTGTGGTGATGGCCCTTGGCTAATTGCAGAAGAGGAGGGAACCAATGCTGTCTTGGCCAAAAGGCAGTCACCAAGATTTTTGGTCTGTCCTGCTGAATTTTCAGCAAGACTTTTTGAATTAGAGGGAAGGGGGGATGCATAAAGAAACATCCCCTGCCATGAGAAAGATAGAGCGTCCACCTTCCAGACCAGAGGATGCAGGATCCTGACACAAAAGAAAGGACAATGTCTGTTTTTAGGGGTGGCAAAGAGGCCCAGATGTGGAGTACCCCCCACCGGTGAACTAGATCAAGGAACACATCCCTGTGAAGCATCCATTTGTGGGATTATGTCATGGATCTGCTTAATGCATCCACCACAGAGTTTTGAGCCAAGGGTAGATAAACAGCATGAAGGGTTACTTTGCACTGGGTAGCTAATTCCCATGCCTTAAGGGCTAACCTGCAAAGAAGGTAAGATTTGTCCCCCTCCCCCACTTGTTTATGTACCACAGGAAGGTAGAATTGTCTGTAAACATATTCAGAGGACCTGGTAGGAAAAGAGGATGAAAGGTTTGCAAGGCTAGAATCAGAGCCCTCATCTCTCGGATGTTGATGTGCTCCCTTTGCTGAGATGGAAACCAGAGACCCTCAACCTTCCTGGAAGCAAAGGCTGACCCCCAGCCTATGTCTGAAGCATCTGTGAACAGCTGTTGAGAAGCCTGAGGTAAGAGAAGAGGAAGGCCTGGATTCAGAGACAATTATTGAATCCAACAGTGGAGCTCTGGAAAGCGAGCATGTTGAGACCAGGTTGTCTTTAGAAACCATTGAAATTTCCTCATGTGAAGCTTTGCCAAAGGCAGCATGGGAATCATGGAAGCCATGAATCCGAGAAGTCTCAGAAATTTCCTGGCCGGGATAGAAGAAAGAGGCAAAATGGTTTCCATGTGAGATCTAAGAGAGAGAATCTTGTCTGCAGACAGAAAAAACATCATTAAATCTGTCCTGAACCTGCACCCTAAGAATGTGTGATCTGAGATGGAACCAGACTGGATTTTCTGAAATTTGTGAACCTTAGGCCCTAAAGAAGATGAATAGCCTTCACAAGGTTTTGGGACAACTGACTGAATTGTTGGCCAGAATAAGAAGATCATCTAGATAAGGATAAACCTGAACCCTGTGGAACCTCAGGAAAGTAATGGCCAGGGCCAAGCACTTTGTGAAAACCCTTGGGGCAGTGGAATGACCAAAAGGCAAGGCAGAAAACTGAAAGTGCAAAGAACCCACTGAGAAATGCAAGAATTTCCTATATGGAGGGTGAATGGGGATATATGCAGGTAAGCATCTTTGAGATCTAGAGAAGCCATGAAAGTTTGAGGCAAAATCAGGGGTAAAAGTGTCTGAAGTGACAGCATCTGGAAAGAAGGCACTACCTGGAAAGTGCTTAAGTGAGAGACGTCTAGAATTGGTCTACAAGAACCATTCTTTCTTGGAACCAGATACATTCTGTAGTAAAACCCCATTCCTCTATGATGCAGAGGTACAGGCTGAATAGTGGCTTGAGAAAGTAGCTGAGATAGGAGCTGAGGAAACAGATGAAGTTGACAGGAATGGGCCGAGGAATCCCCATGAAAGAAGGGAGAGTCTTCCAATCCATAAAGTAAACTTTTTGGATGATGGAAAGAACCCAGATGTCCCAAGTGATCTTTGCCCAGGATGGAAAGGAAAGAGACAGGCAAAGAGAAAGAGGTGTATGATTTGGAAGACAGGAGTGGCTGCCACAGAGAACTGGTCCTGGCCTGAAAGGCCTGCTGAGAAGGAGGAGCAAAAGCAGCAGCTTTGGACTGAGGGGGTCTCCTAGCAGACCTCTTAGCTATAGCACCAGAAGAAGAACAAGCAGGTCTCCTAACAAAGGATGTTTTGGCAGGGAAATTCCTATGGAATTTGGGAAATGGTGAAACAAGCAAGTGTTTTAAGTCCTGAAGTTCATTTCCTTTTTCCTGAAGAGCAGCTTCCAAACCAAAAACAGCAGACTTATCTAGAGCAGCATCAAGAAACTTTGCTTTTATGTTATCAGGCAATGACTGAAGCCTTAACCAATAATGTCTCCTAAGCACAGAGGCAGAAGCAGCAGCCCTGCAGGATGCATCTACAGCATTACAGCTGCACTTGATGGAATGTCTAGCTACCTGAGAAGATGCAGCCAAAAGTGAGGGAACCTGTGACTTGACCTCTGAGTCTGGTAACTGAGCCAAAACCTGTGAAGCATGAGAAAGCAAAGCCAGAGAATATCTAGACATGTGTGTCTGGTAATTAATAGTTCTAATAGCTAAAGCAGAAGAAGTATATACCTTCTTACACCATTCTCTCAATTTTGCTTTCCTTATCAGAAGGATGAAGCTTGGCAGAAGGAGACAAGCGAGAAGATTTATTAGAAATAATGGAGACCACTGCTGGATCAGCAGAGGGGCACTTATAGAGAAACTTGCAGTCATCCGATACTTTATAAAATCTATCAGGCCTCTTGGAAGCAGGGGCCTGGGAGTCAGGTGTTTTGGAGGAAGAAGAGAAAGCATCCAGGAAACCTTGGAAAAAAGGTTGTTGAACTGAAACAGCAAAACCAATACTTCGGTCCCACCAATGAGCGTACAAGGGCTCAATAATCCACGAAGGTAGAGTTTGACTCACAGTTTATTAAATGCAGAACAAGGTACACACCATCAACGACAGCAAAAACAAACAGCAGGATCCATCCAAATGCGCAGCACCAAACAGAGCCCACTACATCAAACGAGACAGTGCATAACAGAAAATAACGCTAAAGACAACCAGTTAAGCGCTTTCAACCATATCCATGGTCTTCATCAGAACTAACAGTGAACGCCTTATAAAACTCAATTTATAACTTCATTGGCGCCAAAAACAGCTAATAACATTTTAAAGATATATTACACTACCTCCGTATGAGGCGTAATCTTGCCAAATGAAGAAAATGCGTTCAACTTGTGTAAGAATGCGTTCAACCTTGTGAAAATACTCTTCCCTAAAAGTGCACATCTTAAAAAACACATAGTAATATTATTACAATATATTATAGATATATTTAAAATATGTTGCAGATAATGTAAAAAATCTATGACAGAAATGTTTGAAAACAGTTTAAAAAAATATGTAAGAAAGCCTCCTGAAAGGGAGCATTATAAATATAGTACACTGCGCAAGTTATGTGCCTGGATGTAAACTATTTGTTGACTGTGCAAAAGTGCTGTGAACAATAAATATATATCTAACTATATAAAAATGTAACAATAAATAAATAAACATAATTTCCCATAAATTCCGATGTAAATAGGGAACAATGCTAACTACTGAGTGTGGGAACTTCTATGATAGAATTATCCAGCTCTCATATAATTTATTGATGAATATTTATGTTAATATTAATATGCTGAAGAGTTCATTACTTGGAAATATATAAATAGTGGTAATAGTAATCCAATAGAGGGCATACTAGGAATATATTATTGAAAGATGTTAAAAAATATTATTAAAAAAATGTTAAGAAGTATATATATTAAAACTCTTAATGTGCTATTAATGTAATTGTAGCAGATCATAATGCTTCTGTTCCTCAGAAGTCTAGGAGCAATCCCATTTGAAGAACTCCCTCATCTTATTAACGGTTTATTCAAAGGAAAGATCTTCAACTGGGTAATCTCCCCAATTAGACTCCTCCTAAGAAGAAGCATATTCCATAGGGGAAGTAATTTGGGTGGAGTACGCAAGGAAGTCTTCATCAGAGGATGAATCCTTAGAATCAGAGGAAAGAACCTGAGGTCAAGCAGCCTGCATAGGAGAAAAAGTAAAAACAGAAAGAGGGAGAGGAGAAGAAGAAAGCTTCAAAGCCATCAAGGCCTTAATAAGACTGGGAAAAGGCATCCAATCAGACAGGGGCACAGAGGACATTTGGATGTTTGGACTTTTCTTTTTTCTTAACATGTCTTTCGGTATGAGGAGACAAAAAAAGAGGAACACGATGTAGGCCTAATGTTCGGTGTTGAGAGCAAAGGATCCCTAGTCGGAATGGCAGGAATGTCACCAGAGTCCTCCAGCAGCACAAGCCGCGGTACCCCCATGTCGCCCGGTATGGACAGCTGCATTGCCTTGGACATGCTAGGATCCGAACCCTTGGTGGCTTCCCCAGTGGTACTCACAGAAGAAGTGGACCCGACCTCCAAACATACCACCAGGTCTTCACCAACCTCATCGTGAGCATCAGAGATAGTAGACGCAGCCAAAGAGGTTTCAGGTTTTGCTTACTCACCTTTCTCTTCAAACTCTGCTTGGCCGAAGGACCCACAGCACCTTCCATAGCATCTCTAGCAAGATGTTTAAGTAGGTGATTCTCAAGGTAGAGATTTAAGGCAGAAAGATGGTTACATAAATTCTTTGGCATGAAGGACTGAGAAATGGAGCAGGAATACTAATCGTGACTAGCCTCTAAGGAAAAATTACAGAGATTGCGGCTATCTTTATGTGGAATCTGCCTTCCACACCTAAACTTGCCCTTCCTGGATGACATGAACAGCATCAATCGGCAGTAACAATAGTATTAATCCCCAGCGGGGTACTTATCTGAAGCTGGCAGCAACACGCACAAACCGAATGCAGACTGTACGCAAGAGTCAACCCTTTCAAATGGCGGTGAAAAAGTTCTGAGGATGGTACTTCAGACATCCTTTTATGGCTGACACTATCACAGCCTATGTGCGATGTCCCATGTACTGGCAGTGGCTATAAGCGTTTGTATACAGGCCGGACATCAGGTCATTGGACGGAAGACAACCCATACGTAAAGAATACTGCAACATTAAATAGAAGGACACAAAATATTCTCTAATATAACTTCCATCAACAAACAGCATGTATTAATCATATGACTAGAAATATTAGTGAATTTAGCTAAAGCATCCTCACAAATTTAGTTCTTTATCAACAGGAATATTAAGTATTTAACATCCACAGTGAATAAAGTTAGGGCATTCCCACATTAAAATATTCTTAGAGAATTCAAAAAATCTCAACAGTCTCCAACTTTTGAACTAATGGATTTAAAATATAGATAGATGATGATCTAAAAATATAGATATTCCTTCAGTAACACTCCCCAAAGCTGCAACAATAGGCCTAAAGGGTAAAGGAAACACTTGACTATGTATTTTAAGTATACCAAACAAAATTGCTAGTCTAAGGAATTCAACATTCATTCACCGAAAACAGTCATAAGTGATACACTTGTTAGCCACCAAATCCAGCAAAACATGATGAATGTACTTGTATTTACAATAAATTTCAGATAAAGTAACTTTGTTATATTCAGAAACGTTATTTGACATTTATATAATATAATCAGCATGATACATAATAACAAGCCCATGGCCTTTATTAGCTTTCATAAATCTTAAATCATCTTTTTTATCAATTTAAAATATCCCTTTCTGGTTAAGTTAGACTGAAAAATCTATTAGTTCGCTTGTTATTAACAACACTAAAAATCTCCTTTTCAAACTGATCATGAAAAGCCAACATAGTAGACTGAACTGGTGGATTAAAAGTACTTTTTTTTTTTTTTTTTTTTTTTGTGTTGCTCTTGAATATTTAAATCTTTAAAAATGTACTGCAAATTCAGTTTTCTACAAAAAAGCTTCAAGTTTGCAAACACAGTCAAGTGGATGTTTTAAGAAATTTTATTTTGCTGTGTTAGAATGTGTACCTTTGCATTTCAGGGGAAGTTGTTATAAAAATTCACTTGAAAGGAAGGAAATGTTATGGCAATTAAGGTTACAGGCAGACAAGCTCCCTGGTTTAAATAAAAATATTAACATTAAATTATTTTTTTATCTTAGGTTAGTTTTCTGTAACTATTTCTTTAATTGATTAATATAATTAATTAAGCAATAATGTATTTTTTTCTGTTGGCTGTTTGTGACAGAAAAGATGTAGGAGTGAATGTAACTTTATTCTGATGAAGTCCTGTGATGGATGAAAGTGCTTAATGAATTACAATATTTTTACTCTAGCAACAGCTATTAATTTTGGCATCACGTTTTCCATTCTTTTAGCCATTACAGACAAACACTTTATAAGCATGATTTAGAATCAAAATGGGCCTATATGAGGCTGTATCTGATGGGTCTTTACTATCTTTAGGTATTACAACTGCCACAGCTTTCTTCCAGGATGTGGTTGCTTCTCCTCCATTCAATATACTGTTAAACCAATCCTTCCAGACTTATCACTTTCTTCCTTCCTAGCTTCTAAATTCAACAGGAATACCATCTATTCCTATAGACAAGTTACACAGTCATTTTTTTTTTATCTCATCTCCTCCTATCCTGTTAGTAACTGAGCCTTATCTGCCTCTAATCTTGGCATATTTAGTTCTTCCGTAAACATTTCCATTTGTAGATGGTCTTGATTTCCACATTTCTCTGCTTTATACAGATTTTCATAACATTTCCAAAATACTTCTAATACCTCTACAAGATGTTTGATTATTTTCCTTGTTATAGGCTCCTTAAGCTGGGCAACAACCCTTTCTACTTTCTGATACCTAAGCTGTTGTGCTAAAAGGTTTTGTGCTATTACTAAAAAAAAAAAACAGCTGTTTAATGGCAATCTTTCCAAACTCATGCATATTATTGAAGGGGAGAGTTCAAGCTGGAACTAAATTTGTCTGCTAGTACATTGGCCATGTCCTCTGGTTCTGAGTATGTGAAATCCTTTACTTTTACTTCTGCATTGTGCTGGGCATTCTTTCTGAGATTTCTAACACCGTTAAAGGCAGCTTTGGGTTTATCCTTCACCGGAGTGGTTATTCTGGCCTCATACCTGCCTGTGGTTGCCTTATTCAGGGTCTGAAGTGAGTGTTATTGGCATGATTAGTGTTAGATTTAGTTTTGTGTACAAGGAAAGAGGTTAGCATAATGGTTAAGGTTATCATCTCACAGGCAAAAGGTACAGGTTCGCAACTGCTTGCAGTTCTGGCTCAAGTTATAAACAGCTAGGTCCCTAGGGAGAGAGGGAGTGTGCCTGTTTTCAAATCTCTCTCTCTCTCTCTACCAACAAGCAATAAAATCAGAGATAAAAATATACAAATTAAATAAAGCACCTCATGCCAAACAATTAAGCAGGAAAGCACAAAACAATGCTCAATGCTTCAAGATAAGGTCTGCTGGTTAATAAAGGATGCTGACAGCATAATAATATTGCTTAGACTGTTGGTTTATACACTATGTTACAATTATTTTTCAAAATACAATCAGATGAGGAGATACATCTTGAGCAATTTAAAAACCAAGTACATACTCACAAAGAGGGCTGCCCCTGCCATTTCAGTTGTTTCCTTGGTACCTGCCAACATCATGTAGTAGGGAAAAGCATCAACATTGAAGGGCTTCAGAACTCCAGTACAGTATAAACACAGTAATAGATTATGGTGTGTGTGTGTGTGTGTGTGTGTGTGTGTGTGTGTGTGTGTGTGTGTGTGTGTGTGTGTGTTTGCGCATGTGTATACATAAAAACACACACACACACACACATTATACATATAATGTGTGTATGGATAAATTTGCACAAACACATGCACACACATTACATTTCCATCCATCTACCCATCTATAATCCCCCTTTTCCCATTTTACACATGGGATTGGAGTGTCACATCAACAGTGAGCATCATCTACAGCCAGTGCTCTATCCCTGCCAAGGTTATTCTTCCATAACACACACACTCATACCCATGTCCAATTTGGAGTGTCTAGTCCATGTGGATTATGACTTTGGAGTGTGGGAGGAAGCTGTAGCACCAGGAGAAAACCCACATGAACACAGAGGGGGGCATGCAGGCTCCACAAGGAAGACACCCAGATGATAACCAAACTAAAGAACCTCTTGCTGAGGTGGCAACATTACTTGATATGCCACTGTGCCACAGCAAGTACATTTTTATATATACTGCAATTCAACTGCATAAGATGCATTACACCACATTTGCAGTCTACAGTAGATAAGAATTCATGTTGCCTGACAAGGGATATACTAGAGTCTGGACCTTGGGGGCATTTGTAATATAAGACTGCTAGACTGCCATTTTCAGTACCAGTGAATGCATGTGTCCAGCCAACAATGATGTACTACTTTCTTTTGGAGTGAAAAGCCTGAAGCAGCTCCAGTAATTTCAACTACATTAGATAGAATGAAAGGTTGGTACTGCACACCTCACATCTAGATTAGCAAAATCTTGTATGTTTTGTGAGGTATACTAGTGGATCTCATTATCACTAGTATCTTTTCATCTGAAATGGTGTGGGAATAACAGTGAATGGATGACAAATGTTCTGCTGAGTCCACAAACAATGAATCAGGTGTTAACCAAAAAACAGTCGAAAAAACAGAAAAGTAAATCCGCTTTTGATACACAAAACAAGTACAGAAACAGCCTTCACAAACTAAGCGCTTTCACCATTACCCAATGGCTTCATCAGGGTCAATGATAGGCTTACAAATACAGCTTAATATATTATGACATCACCACACTTAAACCAATCATTTTAAAATGTCAGTAAACCAATTAATCAATGCAAAAACTAAATATATATGTATATTTAAATTTTAAAACATATACATTATTAAAATACAATAATGTTAAAACATTTTAACATTGTATTAAGCGTGGTGATGTCATAATATATGAAGCTGTATTTGTAAGCTTATCATTGACTCTGATGAAGCCATTGGGTAATGGCGAAAGCGCTTAGTTCATGAAGGCTGTTTCTGTGCTTGTTTTGTGCATTAAAAGCGGATTTACTTTTTTTTTTTTTTGGCTATTTTTTGGTTATTAGTTTTATCCTTTTTGGATATTTGTTAGTTTGTCAAATTAATCAATTGTTGCTTGCACTTGCATGCAAGCCAACACAAAAAGCAAAAACTAGCCAAACATATATTGCATCCATGATCAATACATTTCTGAAGTTCTCTGTCAAAGCATGTTATAATTATTACTCATTATAGGTAACCTACTGCTTTCCATCCTCGTGCAATTTCAGAAATCCTGAGTCCATAAAAGAACCCCTTTTTGGATGCATCAAATAATCTGAAAGTTTTAAACAAGGATACTACATACTGTCTATCTAATAAATCAGAACAACAGATATGACTTGTTTAGACTAGTTGTGAAAAAGTGATTCTCCAGAAAAACCACAAAACAATTAATTTCAGTTAATTTAACAGTTTTATTCTGTTTTCCATTCAGACTTGACACATGGTATCAGCACCTCAAAGAGAAATTACAAAGTATCTAATAGAATTCCCTGAAGGTGACTGGCAGTTGAACATCAATTATCTAAAAATTACATAGTTACTACTGTCAAATAAAAATAAAACCTTTAATCTTTATAATACAGATGAGGATACCCTCAGCATCAGTAACTCTAATGAACTATTTTTGATCCTGCCTCACCCATCTCATTGGACTCAGAAAAACTAATAGCTCTGGGCAATTTCTTTGTATACAAAATGAGATTTGGCTTCAGTCCCATAATTACACATTTTTAGAACAAAAAAAATGATATGCTGGAAATAAGAATATTTCACTATCCAGTTATCTTCATTAGCAATAAGGTCTTCACATCTGACGGTAGATAATCCAAATGACCACAGTTTTACTACTGAAATATATCAGAGGTTTTGAAAGCACCTTTACTACTTGCTACTATATACAAACAAAAAAAACAACTAAGGAAAATAGTCACTTTACGTTCAATTTACTTTGTCTAAGACAAGAAAGAAAGTGAAGTGTGTGTATTTACTTACAAAGTTATACATATAAATATTTTGTATATATTTTTATATATTTTGCATACACCACCCATGACACAACTTAACTTTTAAATCAATCGTTCAAATCAAAAATGTCAAACACACAAAGTATTTCCTCCCTCAACATTCTTCCACGTAAGTGCATATATTAGGAATGAAAAATAAACCACACTCTTCTAAGATGGCAAAACCACAATAAGATTACTGGGTACACTGAAAACAGCAGCAGCACACTTATTGGTTGCACAAACTAAAACTGCAAGCATCTGCTACAAAATGTAGAGCACTTGAATGTGGCACCCTCTGCCTTGTAATTACATATTTGCATTCTTTTATATCACACAGGTTTAACTCCGGCTTTATTACACAAGTTCATTTTAACCCCTGGAGAATACTTTATCTTTCACATTTACTAGCAATGATGAAGTTCTCAAAACTTTCAAGCAGAATATATACTAAAGAATTCATACACTGAAAAACAGAACTTTCTGATGTAATAAATCATTTGAGTCAAGTCTTTCTGTAAAGCTGATTTGAGAAAAAAAATGCAAAGTCTTATAAAACATGGAAACCATTTCTGAGTTGCTGCTACCAAGAAAACTGTCAGACCCACTATTTTCTGAATTAAAAGGTGATCAGATGAAAGATTAACAAAAATCCTGAGAGGTACAAATTACAACAGTTGACTCATTATCTGCTTATGTTTTCCAATCAGCAAGCAGTGTACTAGACCAAAAAAGAATGCAGAATGCAATACAGGCAAAGTATGTGTGTGTCTTGACACCCAGGCAATTCATGAAACTGCCAGGCATATGAGATACTTCTTCAAATTTGACACTGAGTGGAACACTGAGTACATCTGTCTAATAAGGAACTGCAGAAGCACATCCTGTGCATGTAGTGTGTCAGTGGCTTAACAGGTAGCATACTCACGTCTGGTATCAGATGATCAAAAGGCTGTCGGGAAGGGGGGGGGGTTCTACACCCACCTCAAGTGCTTGGATTCACTTTCCATTACTGGCATCAGGGCGTGCTGCACTCCCATGTGGGCCAGCCTTTGGATGAAACATTAAATCCAGTCCCCATCAGTCTGAGTTGGTGGTAGCTCAACTGGCTGTGAAGACCCTAGGGCAATCGTACTTATTTGTGTTTTATGTATATATTTTACATTACATACACTGTAAACAATAGTTACAACAAATAATATAAACATCACGTCTTTCTTTTACAGTCTCTTCACCATATATACAGTAATCATTTTTTTGCATTCTGACCCCCCCCCCCCCTCCAACTTCCACAACCAAAACCTTATTTTTTTAATATCATGGCCAAATCCCATTTTCATTGAATATAATTTCCTTAGCTGTCTGGTTCCAAATTAAGCAAAAAATACAGAACATTCTTTTAGCAATTCATTCAACATATTTTCTACTTTTATTTTTGTAATACCCAAATTCAATCATATCCATATTTATATTACTTACTTCTGTGAATCTCGCCACATAATTCATACCCAAGATCTTTTTCCAAAACATTTTAACTCTTTTGCACCCTGGAAAAACATGTTCATTAGTTTAAATTCACTGCAATACAAGCAAACGCTATCTTTTATTTGCTTTTATAAGGCATATCCGCCTTTACTGGAAATTTTTGTATAAACATTCTCCATAAAAAATGTTGGCAATCTATTGTGTCCTTGCATGTTTCCATTCTTGCATTTATAGCATTCTTTTTTCTTTATTTAACTCTTTCCATGGATATATCCGAAAATACTTTTCCATAATATTATTATACCATTCTTTTCTCCAAATTTCAATCTCTTTTGCATTCATTTTTCCAAACAATAATCTTATCTTGGTAATTCTCCATTTCTTTATTACAACTCGCTCTTTATTTTAAACTAAAAAAGGTTAACCATTCTGTTTTATATATCAAACTTAATATCCGTTAACAAAGAAGCCTCATTATCCTTTAAACATTTCATTACTCTATATAAATTTAACAATGCAGTATAAACTACTGGATTTATTAACCCCAAGCCTCCTTTTTCTTTACTCACATATAAAATCACTCTTTTTACCAGATTCAACCTAGATCCCCAAATAAAGGAAAAAATTATATTATATATTTCTTTTTCTGGAATTAAAAGTATACTGAAAACACCTATTAAACAATTCTGTGTAATAAAACAGAATTGATTAAATCTACTTTTTTAAATGAAAGTTTAAAAGACTTCCAAAACACAAATGTGTATTTTATTTCCTCTACTTTTTCTTTCTATATTATTTCTATAATTTCTTGTTTTCCAAAACCAATTCCAAGACTTGATTTTTGTCGTACTGAATCTAACTCTGCCAATCATCCTCTCAAATCCTAAACTATAACCTTTTTCTTTATCAAATAATCTCCGGCAACTGCTTTATCACTGTACTCATACCTAACTCATCTTTTGCAATAATAATAATAGCATCGGCATATGTTAATAAAATAGGCATCTTTATTCCTTCACTGGAAATATAACTCCTTGATTCCATCTCTCTATTCATGTGTGTAGACATCATATTTATTACTAATACAAATAATGTACCACTCAATGGACAAGCTTGTCTGATACCCTTCTCCAGCTGTATATCATCACTTAACCATCCATTTACCATTGCCTTAATTATATTATACCAATATGCTTTAATACAAAGTCGCCTCACAGTAAGACGCTGTCCGGTTCTATTCTCAGCTAGAGCATCTTCTGCGTGGAGACATGCGTAAATGGGCGTACCTTTGTTGAAGGTTGTGCGTCAGGCCTGGCAAGCCAGTACGTAAAAATCAACTGCCAATCATTAGCGGGCCGGAGTTCCGCTGTGGCGACCCCTAACCGGGAAAAGCCGAAAGGCACAAACAAATGCTTTAATACAAACATTTTTAATCTTTTGATTATATTATTAACTTCAAATATTTTTCCCATAATACAGAATGGTGAACTGAATCAAAAGCTTTCCTTAAATCCCCTCCATTAATTTTGCCTGAACGTTTCTATACACTATATCCTCTACTAGTTCCCTAATTATCAATAATAAATCTTGACCCCTTTTACCTTTTATACCATATACTTATTCATTTGCAACTTTACTCACTTTCATTTCCATCCTTTTTTGTAAACATTTTCATAAAATGTTTATAATCTGTATTATTTAATACAATTGATCTCCAATTCTGTAGTTCTCTTTTCTCACAGTTTTTCCATATAAATCTAACATCACCCCTGCACAGTTCTTTATATATAAAACCTTTGTTCAACCATTCATTTAATACCCTTATAAACCGATTAGTCATATTTTTATAAATCCTGTATTCTATTCCATCCAGGCCTGCTGCCAAGTCTAAATTCACTACTTTTCAAAACCTGTTCTAATTCTTTTATGATTTCTTTTTTCCAAGTATTTATTTTACTTAACAGAAAATGTACATACCTTCCATTCCTTGCCCTTCTTTACCCTCTGTCCTTTAAATAATGTCTTAATATGCTCTTTTACTATTTACATAATTTTCTGTTGTTGATTATATATTATGCATGAAGAATACTTCATTTCTCTCATGACACTATTCTCCTTAAATGCTTTACTTAAATATGGTGCAATTTATTTTTTTTTCTCGCAGACGATATCATTGTTTATACAATAAATATTCTATTATTTTCTTGTTCAACTCATATAATTCCTGTTCATTAATAAAAGAAATTTCCATCAATCTTCTCTAAACAGTCAATAGCATCATCACTTAACTTATTGTACTTCATATTTTCCATAATTGTTTTTTCTTTTTCCCATGTTACACAACACTTTTTATATTTTTGTTTAAAAACTAACCAGTCCTTAAAAATTATCTCATCTCTACATGGTTTTGCTATAATTTCGTTACATCTTCTCTCCCTATAGCATCCCATTTCACCTTGTTCATTCTTTTCAACCCTTTTCCTATTTTTATATACCCAGAATTTCCTTTTATTGTAATCCAAATTGCCCTATGGTCTGAAAGTCCTGTCATTAAGAACCATTGTTTTAATATTAATAAACTTTCTGACAATAAAAAAATAACCTATTTATGTTCTCTTATCTCCTCTCCTATACATATCCATGTCTTTAATTTGCAAATTCTTAACTGTCCATATTTTATAATATCCCATACTAGTTTAACATCGTATGCTTTCTTTTTCTGTTGTCTTAAATTACAATTGGAATCTCCTGCTACAATAATCTCCATATTAACTGCTACATACTTAATATTTCTAAACATCTTTTCTCTCTCTTCCTTTTTGTTGTGTATGTATAAATTGCAATAATTCTAATAATACGAGCCATCCATCTTACATCAATAATTGTAATTCTACCTGTTATAACAAATGTAACATCTAGCACTTTTATCATATCTTTATATAAGATAAGTATCATCAAACAGGTCTCTCTCTCTCTCAGAATTCTAAATGATATTTTTCCCCACCACACTTCTGTTTGTTAACTTTCTATCTAAGACAAAAATCTAATCATTACTTTAGAAGATATATCACTATCTTGCTTTTTACACCACTCCAAAATCTTTATTCTTCTCTCTAGCTTCTTTAAACTATTAACATTAAGCTCCAAGACTTTACAAATAATTCTGCCTTAAAGTAATATACATGCAACCTTTTCCTTTCTTTTTTTTTTCCTTTTTCAATCCCGCTGTAATTTTTCTTTTCCTCCCTCAAACTCTTTCAACAATAGAATTTCTTTTTTGCTTAACTATTCCATTTAACATCATCACTATCACTCAACCCTGACTCTTCAGGTGTTTCTATATAACGTTCTTCCTGCATACTAACTTTCTGTACTACTTGTTCTCTATCCATTGTTTCTATTTGTGTTTCCACTGTTTCTAGCCCAACTTCACCCTTTTGAGCTTGCTCTGTTAGCATATAATGAAGTTATGTACTTACCATAATGTTCCATGCTTGTAGTCCATCTCACCCTAAATTCTTTACGTATGGGATCGGAGCCGATCCCCAGCTCCGACTCGGCCCATTTACAAGCTGAAAGACTTCTGGTTGGCTCGTGGCTAGGTAGGTATCCCATGGTGCACCAGTACAATCCCCAGATCTTGTTTGCTGCTGACTAGAAGAAATAATTACATACAGAAAGAAGTCAATACTAAAAGGTCTCCATAAATAATGAAATTAATATCTTTCTGCCTCCAGGTACTTCCAGGATGGGGGCAGGAGGGTGGGTTCGTAAGAATGAAGAGTGAGATGGACTACAAACATGGAACGTTGTGGTAAGTACATAACTTCTTTATGTTCTGTAGTCCTACCTCACAGTCATTCTTTACATATGGAACAGCGTCCCTAGCACCTTATTCTTGGGTGGCTCAAGGAAAAATACTCCAGAGTACCATTGAACCAAAAGATGCTCTACCCCTGGAGGTTAAATCCAATTTGTAATGAATAATAAAAGTGTGAAGGGTAGCCCACTTAGCAGCTGCACAAATATTATCAAGTGGGACCCTGGCTTGAAAGGCTGCAGAGGTAGATTGAGATCTGGTAGAATGAGCCTTGATTTTAAAGGGTAATGGTTTACCCTCAGAATTGTAAACATAAGCTATACAGCTAGAAATCCAGTTAGAGAGAGCTACTTTGGAAACTGGTAAGCCCAACCTGGATTCGGAAAAGAAAATGAATAATTGATCCGATTTTCTGATGTCTTTAGTCCGGTGCAAATAAAAACGTAATTGTCTATGGACATCCAGCTGGTGAAATCTGTAATCAGCTGTATTGCAGTGATTTGGAAAGAAAACCGGAAGTTCTATGGAGTGTTTCAAAGTGGCATGGGAGCAGACCTTGGGGACAAAGGAGGGATTAGTACGAAGGAACACACTGTCTTTATGAAAAATCAGATACGGCAGTTTAACAGACAAAGCTTGCAATTCTGACACCCGTCTGGCAGACATGATAGCCACCAAAAACATCTTCCACAACAAAAACTTCAAAGCACATGAATGAGAAGGCTCAAAGGGTGGAGATGTTAATTTTGATAACACAAAGTTTAAATCCCATGAGGCCACAGGCTCTTGAACAGGAGGTCTTAACAAAGTGGCACCTTTAAGGAAGGTCTTGCACAGTTTACGAGACATCAAGTTAGAATCTGGAAAACCTAGATGAAAATTTGAAATCGCTGCCAATTGAACTCTGACAGTGACAGCCGCAGATCCTTGGTGAAACAGTTCAGAAAGAAATTCCAAAACCATTGGAATGGAGGCAGTGTAGGGGGTCAACATCCAATTTCTCCACCCAAAGAAAGAATCTTTTCCATTTACTGGAATATAATCTCCTAGTGGAAGGTTTATGAGAAGACATAAGGATATGAGTCACGGAAGGTGAGGAAGCCATGAAGCCTGACTAGGGATGGAACTGGAGCAGCCACGCTGTCAAATTGAGGGTGTGTAAGGAAGGGCGAAGAGAACCTGACATGTGAGTCAACAGGTCTGGAACTGGGTCCAGAATCCAAGGATCATCCAGAAGAGGCCCGAGGAAGGGGACCCAAACCTGACAAGGCCAGTACGGAGCAATGAGGATCAGTTTGCTTCCCAGCCGTTTTGCTTTCTGGATCACCTTGGGAATGACAGGAAAGGGAGGAAAAGTGTCCAGGAGACCCAGGGGCCAATCGTGAACAAGTGTGTCTCTGGGTGACTCCCCCAGAGGGGGGATGAGGGAAAAACAGCTGCTGCATTTGGCATTGATTGGGCTGGCAAAGAGATCGCAGCAAGGCTGTCCCCACCTGCAGAAAATCTGTTCCACTGTTTCCTGTTTCAGAGACCACTAGTGAGGCATCAGAATCGCCCGGCTGAGCTTGCCGGCTATCATGTTGGTCGTCTCTGGCATGTGCATTGCCATCAGAAAATGCTGGGAAGATATCCCCCATTCCCAAACTCACATGGCATCTCGACAGAGTGGGTAAGATCTGGTTCTGCCTTGTTTGTTTATATACCATACTACCGACATGTTGTCTGACTGTATTGCAATAGTCCCCAGAGGAAGAAGGTTGTGAAGTGCTTGCAACGCCAGGAACAATGCCTTCATCTCTAGAACATTGATATGCAGGTGAGCCTCATGATCTTGCCATGTGCCTTGGACAGTCCTGCCTAGATAATGTCCCCCAACCCTATCTGTGAGGCATCCGTGGTCACAGTGGCAACGGGTTGGCGAGGAACTAATGAAGTGCCACTGGTCAGTTGATTGGGTAATGTCCACCAAAGGAGGTCCTTCTTTCAAGATTCTGTCAGAAGAATGTGATGGGATAACGGAAGGTTCTGAAAGGACCATTGGGACGACAGAAGCCACTGAAGAATTCTCATGTGTAACCTGGCTAGTGGCACTAATAGTATGTTGGAAGCAATGGTCCCATGGAACTGCAGAACAATCTTGGCTTTGACCATTCATAAGGGGAGAAGACGCTGAATTTGAAGAACCAGGTTCTGTGCCCTTGCGGCAGGAAGAGCCACCATGTTTACTGTGTCTCTCTACACCTATAAAAATCACAGATTGAGAGGGCAATAAGACAGATTTTTCTCAATTTATAGAGATTCCCAGTTCGGGACAAAGCTGAATAGTAACGTCCCTGTTCTGAAGGAGTAGATGCCTGGTGGGGCAGTCAGGAGCTAGTCATCCAAATACGGAAACACCTGGAATCCTTGACGTCTCAGGTGAGCTGTTACTACTGCCATACATTTGGTGAACACCCTGGGGGCTATGGTGAGACCAAAGGGCAGAGCACGGAACTGGTAGTAACTGGTTCCCAGCTGGAAGCATAGATGACTCCTTGATGCCCTGTCCATTTTTGTGTGGTAGTAAGTGTCTTGGAGATCTATTGAGCACATCCAATTCTCTTTCCCTATCAATGGGAGTACAGACTGCAGTGTTACCATCCAGGACTTGTCCTTCTTTACCGATTCGTTCTATCTGCTGAGGTCCAGAATGGGCCTCCAGTCCCCTGTACGTTTTGGCACTAAAAAAAATCTGGAGTAAGTTCCGGATCCTATTTGGTCTGCTGGGACGGTTTGGATGACTCTTTGTGACAGCAACTTGTTGACCTCCACAGTTGCCTAATCCCTGTGACTGGGTGGAACATCTGGGATCTTTTTGGGGACAAAGGGTATAATATAACCTCTGGTAATAATTCTTTGTACCCACTTGTCTTGAGTGATACTTAGCCAGGCTTCTGGATACAAAGAAATGCAACCCCCGACTGGCCCCAGAGAAGCACAGTTGGGCCCCACATCAGCAGCGCTGGTAAGGCCAGCGATCTCCCTGGTTTTGCAGACTGCCCCTGCCTCTAGGATGATGTCTACCATTTCCTCCTCCTCCTCTACCTTTGAAGGAGGAGTCACCCTGTGCCTCCTGGAAAAACCTCTGGGACTTCTTGAACCACATCTTACCAGCCTCTGACCCTTAGGGTATGGTCTAGAGGGAACAGTAATACATACTCCCACGGGAGTGTTCTTTACCTTGGATCCAAACAATAAGGAACCGTCGAAGGGGGCGTTGGTAAATGTAGACTTAAACGGTTCCACAAAGTTACACAAACGCATCCAGGAATGACGCCTCAGGGAAATTCCTGAACCCGCTGCTCTACTCGCTCCATCGGCCGCATACGAAATAAGCCACATGGAAGAGTTAACGATAGAGTTCAAGGTGGACAACTGGGCAGAAACCTTGTCAGGGACTCCCTCAGTACATGTACCTGGTAAAGGGTCTCCTAACTCTTTAAGGAGATCTCTCTGAAGCCTTGTAAAGTGAGTAAGGTAATTCAGCGATCTAAGGGCAAATGCCAGTGAAGAAATGATACGCTTCCCGTATCTGTCCATCGTTCCAGACTCCTTATTCGGCGGATGAACAAAAGTCGTCTCACCTAGCTCCTTCTTAGTGGTCGCCGCCACCACCATAGCATCTATAGGCACACTTTTAGATAAAAAGTCTTTTCCTGGAGGGGGAGAAAGGAACTTGTTCAGTCTCCTGGGGACTGGCTCCATGGCATCAGGAGTATCCAAAACCTTTCGACTAACTAAATCAATCAGCTCGAAGGGTGGAGACACCCAAGAGGCAGAAGGTTGAGACCTGAAAGCCTTCAGGTACACCGACTCCTCATCAGAAGGGGTGACAGTGGGCCAGCTGCACCTCTGTTTAAGGATCTTCAGAATGTCTACAAAGGAAACATCATCAGAGGACGACTTGGGGGACCTGTCTGACTCCTCGAGGTCAGTGTCAGATGTCAACAACTCATCCTGGGAGTCAACATGCTTCCTCTTACAAGTCCTCTTCCATGGGGGCTCCTCAGAAGGACATTCCGGGGAGGTCTCGGAAGAGTGGGGGCCACCAGCCGGTGGCTCCTGAGGCTGGGGGTCTCTGCTGCCGCTGGAGGGAGTAGGAGCTGAGACAGAAGTAGGTGCTATAGGGGGAAGAGTGCCGGTACCTCTGGTAGAAGCTGTCCCGACTGTCAGCTTCTATCTCTGGTAGAAGCTGACAGTCGGGACAGCACACTCCTCATCATCTGAAAAGCCGACCTCTCTGGCTCCAAGGAGACCGAGGATGCCGACGGTGCCAGAGGCATCGACTCAGAGCTAGACGCAGGATCCAAACTCACCCTAGCTGACGCGCCGAGAGGAAGACTCTGAACCAAAGAAGATCGGTTCCAAGCATCCCTGTCGGGGCTGACTGGACAGCTTCGGCCCCTGGACACTACGGACGGCACCGAAAGTGTCTGAGCAGAACTCGGCTCCGAAACAGCCACAAGGGGAGCGGGAGCCAAGGATTCCACTGGTGGTATGAAGCACTCCGGCTCCGAAAGACCAGCATGGCTCAGAGGAGGAATGAAAACAGAGGGTTGAATGGGCTCCAGTGGCTCCAGAGCCGACTGGGTCGGAGCCAACAACAATTTAGGCAAAGCAGATTACTTCAAAAGTCTCAGCACTACCCTCTCCTCATCTTCTTCTGATAAACTCCTGGAAGACCTGGATGACATAGTAGGAGATCGATATCTCGGAGCTACTGGAGACTTCAATAACAAGGAGGCCGGTAGAGGGTCCACAGACTGGCTCCGAGAAGCAGTTTCAATAGTCTCAGCGGTTGGTTCCAAAATACTTGGAACCAACCCTGCAACAACAATGCCGCTCTCAGTCAGCTCAGAGGTCTGTGGAGCCGATGAGACAGTTTTTGCAACTTTAAGAGGTGGCTCTGAGACACCAGCCAGTGCCAGGGAGGGCCTCTTAGAAGATTTTGACTTTCCTTTGGTAGATTTAGAGGATGAGGAGGAATTAGACAAATCTTCCTCAAAGGAAGGTTTAAGAAGACCTTTTAGGATTAACTTGTTCTTCCTTTCCTGCAACACCCTAGGACTAAATGCATTACAAAATAAACAGGTTTCCTGTAAATGGATGGCCCCTAAACAGTAAACGCAGTTACCGTGACCATCCGTTATAGACATTTTTTGAGAGCACTTAATACATTTTTTGAAGCTGGATGGCTTATGCTCCTTACTCTCTTTAGACATTCTGATTATCAGTACAGGACACACACAAATAGAGTAAGAAGAAAGAGGACTAGGTCCTCTAATTTAAACGGGCCTAGCCCTGCAGAAAGGAAAAGACACTACGAGGACTAGGTCCTCCAATTTAAACGGGCCTAGCCCGGGCAAGGAAGAGATATGGTCTTGTAACTGAAACAGACCCAAAAGTTAGAAAGGTAAGAAATATCACACACTCAACTGGAACAGTAATGAATGAGAATGACAATTTCAAACTTATGTCAAGTACAAACAGAGGGAAGTTCTGTTAACAATATCAGCAATCCAACGATGCTTCCAACAAGCTAAATAGTCTAAATAACAAGCGAAAAACCACCAAAACCTCGCCTACTGTAATCCAAACTAGAAAAAACAGTGCACGGGATACCAACGAAGAAAGATAAGGCCAAAGGCCAAAAACTGCACCAAATGGCACAAGTAAAAGCTAACAACTCTAATAACAACAATAACTACTACGCTAACTACTTACTATAATCAGTAACAGATTAAGTATATAAAACTATTCTAAACTAAACAGCCAAGAAAATTTTAGTAAAAGTGGAAAAAAATGCAATTACTTAGCCAGAGCCAAAGAGAAGCACAACCGAACTCGTCGACACGGCAAATGAGATCTGGGGATTGTACTGGTGCACCATGGTATACCTACCTAGCCATGAGCCAACCAGAGGTCTTCCAGCTTGTAAATATCCCATATGTAAAGAATGAAGGTGAGACAGGACTACAGAACATCTATAGTTTCTACCTCTCTTTTCCTTTTTCTTCACATTCTCACCAAATGTCCCATTTTACTACATTTATAGCATCTCATTTCACAATTCTTTGCATCATGTCCTAGTTTCCCACATGTAAAACATCTTCTTTAAACACAATTGCTAATTAAATGATAATTTTTACCACATAAAAACAGGGTTTAGGCTGTCCCCAATATTTCACCATACATCTGTTGTCTTCAGCATTTACAACACTTAATATGTGCACAATACTTTCATTTTCAAAATCACATTGCAATCCCACACCCCGGTCCACAAACCTCTTTTATCATACACTTTTTACATATACAATACATTTTTGTATAACTTCAATAAATGTCCTTTTAAAGTCTCTACTTCAGTCTGAAACTGTATATTAATCTTTTTCTTTGTCTCTCTATAAAAAGTGTTAAATATATATGAATTCCATGCATACTTTGTTTTCTTCTTCTCATACTCTTCTAAAAATTGTTCCATTAGCTGTCCAGTTTCAAAAACAATGTCATAAAATGTCTCTTTTTTTATATGTATAAAAAGTCTTACCTTGTTTGCTTTGATTCCTAATAGTAAAATGACTACATCTGAAACCTTATCTGTCCTGTTCAGTGTCTTCCTTTTTCTCAATACGCACTCCACAAGCAATTTACTCTTCATGACAGTCTCTTCATCTTGTTTTTTTTTTTTTTTTTTCATTAAATCAAACCAGGACACATTTTTACACTCTCCAGCTCACTCACATTAACCAAATCCAAAAGAAACCTGTCCTGCAACCCTCCTGACTGGAGTGTTTTAACCACACATTCCTCCATCGAATCCTCGTCTCTAAAGAGATTTTCTTGAAAATTCTCCTCCAAATTCATCACCAACTCTACTTCTTTGCTGTTTTCATCTTTGTGATTCTCTTGAGAAAGTGGTCCTTAACGTTTTCGTTTACAAACTCACCTGCCTGCACCTTCTCAATCCTCACATCCGACACACAAACTGACATCCTCATTTTTTTTTAAGGCATCATTTTTTTTTTGCTCTACCTTCCCCATCCTCCTAACACTCCATTTCTTTCCTGCTTCTCCAAGCTGCCTTTTGGGCTCACACCAGAAACAGGAAGTGTAACTGCATACAGTGTTCCCTTATGTGAAGACAGTAGGGGAGGTTCCCCAGTGCCCTGGCTCAGTTTCTTTAAGTCAGTATGAAAAACACCTCAGGTTTCCCCTGAAATCAAATCAAAGCAGAAAGATTTGGGGGCCAGGATTCAGAAAATCTTAAGATTAGCCACAGAAGTAGCTGTGGCACGGTAAGTTAATAAGGAGGACTGCAGTTCACAAAACTGAGGTTATTGAGTGCCCCCCTCCTTTTGTATATGGGGACTGGATTCCAAAATAGACTGAAAGCAGCCCCGCAGCTTACTGCTGTACATTAGGAGTTTTGGCAAATCTATGTTTTGTGCAACTTGGGTATTTTTAACACCCGTGGCCCATTATAATATGCAACAAACACACTGTTACCATATCAGTTGATCTCATACAGGCAGACACTTCACCTCTAGACTGACACTGTGGAATTGTCTTTCAGCAAAACCCCATTCCCTGGGATAGCTGTGCAAACTGACATACCCTGTGGAACAACACAACATAAACATGCTCATTTCTACAGCACACCTCTTTGTCCATTAGCTACTAGCAAATTCCAACCACAAATTATTTGACAAAAGATTATACACCTGAATGACTTACAAGAATCAGAATTACAAGCAGCAAGTGATAGCAAGGAAATCTGATCCTTACAGGGATGGCAAAGATGGTATTCCTGACTCAAAAGGGGACTACTGGAAGATAATGGATAAGGCAAAGTCAAGTCATTTATATCCAATTATGATGACCCCCCCCCCAAAAAAAATTTGGTCCTAGGGTGAGATGAATCTCAAGTAGTAACCACCAGTGTGGAAGGCACTACTTCATCCAACAGCAGGGCTGACGTCTGATGACTGACTTTCCAAAAACAGCCCAACTTCCTCAGCTGTAGCCAGTAAAATAATGATTATCAAGGGTGTGCACTATGAATCAAGTAGCTGCAGAACAAATGTCTACAACTGAGACATTTGTGAAGAATAATTTAAAGTCAGCCACACCACTAATGGATTGTGCTTTGACTACAGCATTTGGTAAAGGCAATTCTGTTTACTGATGGCAAAAGACAATGCCATTGGCAACCACTTGGAAAAGTGTCTGTGTAGCCTATGCCAGACCCTCTGACTCTCTGTCCCTCTGTCCCTGAAGCTAACAGGACAAACAAATGTTTTACCTTTCTAAACTCAAGCACCTTCCTCAGGTTGTACCCAATCTACCAGTACAACATCAATTTTGTGGAGTTTCCTGTCTCCACTGGTTTATGGCATTGTCAAGAAGACAGGGCATGGATGGACTGATTTTCTTTTGAAACCATCATCAGCAGGAAAATTGTGTTTGCCATGAAGGATACCCTCTCCATGTGAAAAGGTACATAAGGTATTCTTATACATGGTAACATGGTTAAGTTTTCTAGATCTGTGGCCATTATGAACTTATTTATTTTTATTTGTTTAGCGGGAATTTCTGGTTCAGCCCAGGTATAACATAAAACATTTCATGAACAAAAAAGGCAGATATGCACACAATAATAGAGTAGTTCAGGTTAGTTACATAGAAAAAAACATCTATGTACATTCTGGCAAGCAATCAGAATGAAATGTACAATACATACATTAGTTTCTAAAGTGGGTCAACTCTTAAGTAATCTTGTGAGAGGAGAAGAAAAGTGGAAAGAGATAGGGATAGTGTATTAAGTGAATGTGCTGTAGTAGGACCATTTTGCTTGGATGAAGAGAGACTTACTGATTTTGGAATAAGTGTTGATTTCCTTTAGGTTGATGGGGACAGCATGTCAAAGAGTATGTGCCTGAGAGGAGAATGCATATACTGTGCAGTGGTGTTTGGTTCTACAAATAATGAGAGTTGCTGTGGCTTGTGAGTAGTGTCTCAGGTTTTATGAGAGTTTTTTTTTAATGAAGTTTAGATGCAAAAGGAGTAAATGACTGGAGCTGGTGCAGTCTGCAGAGCTGGGATACTAATAGTAAATTAGAACTTTGCTTTATGGTTAGCCATTTATCTTTTTTTAGGTGATACCATGATGATTACAGAGGGGTGAGTTTGTTATGATCAGCAAATGTTGCTGGGAGATTGTCTGGAGTGTGATGGCATTTTTCTTGGAGGCAGATGTGAAAAATGGTAGTCCATATTCTAATATAGAAAGGAAAATTCCTTTGCCAATGGCTGCTTCAGCTGAATGAGATAAAGGAAGATCTTTTTGGCCCAGAAGATAAGGGTATTTATTTTTCATCTCACTTCTTCTGTGTGAAAATGGAAGTTTAGTAACTGATCAAGCCATAATCTTAAGTATTTGAAGGTGCAGGCTGTATGGTTATATAAGGCAAGGATAGTTAAAGAATCAGATAATTGCTGAATTTTCTGTTGAGTTCCAAAACCGTTTCGGAAGGACTGACAAGTAATTTGTGGTTTATGAACCACTGGTGGAGCTCATGTGTTTAACTGTAGTTGGGATTAAAAGTTGGTGTGACAGTGACTTGATCAGCAAATGACAATGTCATAAGCATGACAGATGAATGGGAGACTGGAAGGTCTAGGGTAACTAGCACCATTACAATCCAGCAGTCCAACTCATTCTTAATTTCAGTTAATGTTTTAGGTATTCTTATGTGTAGAGGAAGACAGTACCATAATCTTGCAAAATGGGCTTAGCAGAGAATTATACAAAAGAAGATATCCCAGCTTCTAGGAGTTATAATATTAAATATTCTAAAGCTAACACCATAAGCCTAGCAATAATCACTGTATTATGAATGAAACTGACATTTTCCCCAAAACTGATGCACAGATCCCCGAAACATTTCCTTTTCTTTGTTTCACATTTTTTAACTTTCTCTTTACATGTATGCTGACTCACCAATATTTATAGCTAAAATACTGAACGTAAATTGCCTGTTTAACTCTGAAACAGCTAAGTGTAACTGCTGACAACTGTCTTGATTGTTATGTCTCTTAATATATAGCTGCCAGCAATTCCTATCAATTAAATCAAAAATGTTAAAGATGACCAGACCAATAAACCCTGAGGTATACCACTGTAAAATTTCTCTTTCTAAATGTCTGACCATTAATCAACACTTTAAATTTTCTATCTGTAACCAGTTACTGAACCAATTTAACTACAAATCAATTCACAGCTTTAATAAACATTTTAATACGACTCCATGTGACATACTATTGAAAGCTTTTGCTAGATTTATGTAAATTACTGAAATTCCTAAGCTTTCATCACAAACAGGTTGGCAAAATGTCACCTACAGGTTAGAGCGCACATACTCCCTTGAGGATATAAGGATTAGCTCTGTCACAAGCAGGAGGAAAGTTAATTACCACTATTGAGAGTATATTCAAGAAAGATAGTTGCTAATGACCACCTCTCGACTGCAGCTGTTAAGCTGCTATTAATGCATTCTGCCATCTGCATTGAGTGAGCAGACCCACACAATTGCAGCCATATAACCACAATTTTGTAGGTGTCAGTCAGCAATAAACTGTAACCCCATGAAGGGCATGTTGGAATTGGCCACAAACCTCCATCCTTCTTGTCTGGCTCCTGCAGCACCTGTCCCCCTCATCAAATACAGATCACTTAGGGCTCTTTAGTCTTCATAACCATATACTGGTTTACACACTTCCAGGGAGAAAGCAAAGAGGCATACAAGAATTCCACAGTGGAAGCAATGAGCCTATGTTGCTCCAAAGAAAGGACCAAAATGAAAACAGCAATAAGACAGACAAGTCTCTCCATCCTTGTCCATCTCAAACACAGGGACCTCAAAGATCTTCAAAACCTCATTCCCATTTAGAGAGTAAGGGATGATGGTCCCCTATCCTAGCTCCAACAGAAGACAGCTTGCGCTTACCTGGTATGACAGAAAAAAAAAAAAAAGAAAATGGCAGGAAGGTGTCAGGTACAGGGACACCAATGCTCAAGGCAATGCAAGCCAGAGGTAACATCTGGTCAAAGGAAACATGTACAGGACCTGGCAAAGTCACTGAACTGCTTACAGAGGAGTGCTTTTACACTTGTGAAGACAGATCCCACCAGATATTGAACAGCACACATGCGTTCAATCCTTGTGTCATTCCCATAACTTGTGTGAAGAAGGGAGGATCCAGTAGTGCCCATTAAGCCTTAAGTTCCTTAGCAGGAGTGGGGCAAATGGGGAAAAAAGCAGAATACTTCCTGATCCTGTGTTTGCTCACTTTGCCTTTTCAATGGGGAACCAAGGGATTGCTCTGAATGAGTTGACAAGGTGCTGTCAAGATACAGACGCTGAAATGCAGGATGGTTATCTGTGAAGCACGGGATGCAACCAGTGGAGGAGTAACACTGGATTATTTTGTGTATTTTTTTAATTATCCTTTATTGACTGGGTTAGTCCCACTAGGCCAGATGTCTCTTAATAGGGGAGACCCAAGGTGGTATTTATAATACAAGAGGAAATTTGGTCAAGGCATCAGGGAAGTTTCCCTACACTGAGATGTGGGAGGTCACACACTCATGTTTTTGGCACAGAATCCACAGGGAGTGATGAGCGGCTTGGAATGGCTTCGCTACACACAAAACCTGAAAACTTACAATCTGTTGATACAGTAAGTGGTGTGATGGATTTGGAGGAATTTTTCAGAAATGGCTGTTCACAACAGAGACTGACAGCACTGATGTAGTTGCAGAAGAAACACAAGTTGTAACCCTGCAATCCAGAGGGTTACCAACTAATGTATTACTGGATTTTAATGCAACAAGAAAACCCTGATAAAGGAAGGGAGCTATTGTTGGAAATATTTATGGACAAGGTCAAACATAATCAAGGAACACACTCAACATGGCAGGACACTTTGGTGAAGCCGGTATCAAGGCAAACTCATAGGCAGTCACTATGAATGCAAAGATTACACATTCACAGAACTTTACAAAACAATTATGATGACCCCGTAAACCTAGGGTAAGATTTCAATCTAAATCATATAAATCTTCAGACCAATATATTTGGGATACTATTGTTGTCCCTTTAGGAATTAAGGCAGAAACTGTTTGAGGCCTTATTTTGTTATGAAAAGAGACAGTTTGTGATTTACTGTTTGAAAATGCTGCATTTTTAGATACCCTTTTGAAAGAATGCAATAAAAAAAAATTGTTATACCCATGGAATAACTTTATAATCTCTGCACAAACTGACTGTTAAAAAGAAACATTTTATAGAATACAGGTTCATAGGTAGGTACTAGGCCTATATAAGCCTAGCCAAAGGTACCCTGGCTTTCGCCACCCAAGAAAATTTATTTTCCTGTGCCACTGTCGAGCAGAGCCACAGAAGTGATCCCTGGGGTGAATTTCCTATCTCCCATCCAATCATCAAGATTTTTCTTGAAGAGTGCTAATGAGGAGCTTTGTTTGATATAGATAGGTAGTTTGTTCCAGAGTATGGGAAGTCTCTGGGACAGGAATTTATCCCTCCAGCATGTTCTGTTTATTGTGGTGACAAGGTTTAGGTCCCTAAAGCGTGTAGCTTGTAGGGATTGGGATTTCTTTAAGTGGAGCATGTCCAACAGCTCTGGGTTTGACATAGCTTTGTGTGTTAGGCAGAGATCGCCTCTGAGTAGGCGATATGCAATGGAGTACAGCTGCAGTTTTTTGAGACGGTCTGCATAGAGCATCTGTTTGAGGCCGGTAATCCTCTTTGTGAGGTATTTCTGTGGCCTTTCCAGTTGTTGTAGACATCTTGTGAGGTACATACCAAAAGGGGCATTGTACTCTATAATGGGTCTAATGAGTGACGAGTAGAGGGGAACAATGACCTCTTTTTTCCTGGATGAGAAACCTTTTGTGATGAGGTGTGCCACGTAGAAGGATTTCCTGACTACTGTGGCGATGTGATTATCAAAGAAGAGACTACTGTCCACCTGTGTCCCAAGGTCTCTTATCACACTTTCGGTGTTAAGTAGACTACCGCCTATGTGGTAGTTCATGGGTACTGAGTTTTTACCAAAAGGGATGACAATGCACTTTTTGGCATTGAGCTTGAGGCCATGGCTTTGACACCAGGCATTTGTCTCAATGAGGCCGTTTTGTAGGATGTCCACATCTTTTGGAGTTTTGATTATGGCTCCTACTTTGCAGTCATCTGCGAACTTCATTAGCCAAAGACCTTATGTGTTGGCCTGTACTTCAGAGAAGTAGATAACAAATAGGAGAGGACCCAGGACTAAACCCTGTGGTACTCCACTTGTCACTGGTCTGAAGTTGGATTTGGAGTCTGCTACTTTCACACTGTGGGTTCTGTCAGTGAGCCAGTAGGCAACCCATCTTGTGAAATAGGGATTTATACCTAGTTTAGTGAGTTTATCTATAATTCCAGAGTGGGGGATGGTGCCAAATGCCCTGGCGAGATCTAGATAGGCTGTGTGAACCACCTTACCCTCATCTACAGCTTAGGTGACTGCTTCAAAGAAGTCTATCAGGTTTAGGAGACATGATCTGCCTTTTACAAACCCGAACTGGGTGGGGTCCTGAGTTTGGAGATTACCAATGTCATTGTTTATAAGTTCCATGATGATACATTCCATAGCCTTGCAGACCAGGTTCGTTAGGCTAATGGGGCGGTAGTTCCCGTGGTCTATGGTGGCTCTCCCCCTTTGTGGAGTGGGATAACTGTCGCTGTGTGCCATTCAGTGGGCACACAGTCTGAGGTGAGGCTATGATTGAGCATGGTACTTAGGTGGGATGCCAGTTCGTTCTGTAGTTCATGTAGAACTACAGAAAATATTGACAGATTGGCCCTTGAATCATTTTTAAAAGAACATTGTGCAGACTTTTCTAATTAAAAAAATGAAAGACAATGGGGTATTTGGACTGGGAGAATGGGAATGCCTGGTGAATATGAAAACTGTAGTAAATAAAAACACATTTGCCTAGTCCAACTGTAGTGGATGGAAATACAGGAATTTTAACTACACACATATTACTTTTATGGAAACATAGCACATTTTTTTGGATGCATGCCCAAAAAGGACTTGTTCACAATGTTGAAAAAAGATATTTAATAAAAAAAATGTAAAGGAATATGTTATAGATGCCCTAAGGTAGGTAATTTCTGGATGGATTGTGGGGGAACTGCTAACACGTTATCAGTAGCTGATGTACCTAACGACAGTGCTGTGCGTGAACCTAAATCTGAAAACACCATGCAAAGTAAAGTCGATGTATGTCAGGTTGATAAAATATATACTGATAAGGCTGTGGATAACAAAAGTGTCTGAAGAGCCAGATAACTCAAATTAATTACCACTGAATGACTATAATATTAGTAATACTGAAAACAGTGAGGATGAGGAAAAAGTACAGAAAATCCAAGGAAAAAGAAAATATTGTATTGAAAACCAGGTCAGAGTTAGGAAATGGAAAGTTAAGTTAGCACTTTTAAAAACATTGCAATCTGATAACGACTAATTTAAATGTTGTTTTTGTAAATGTTAATAGCATTCTTATTTATGCGCGGAGATTTTTGGTTAAAGAATAAAAGCAGATGTTATTCTGCCTATTAGATACTATTTGGTTAAATAGTGAAAACAAAAGCAGTTAAAAGTCATATGGAACAATCTGATTTTATATGGAATTTGGGACATTTTTTCTGGTATTGCTATTCTATATAAACATTCCACCATTCAGACTTTAGATCATATTATAGTGCAGTTTGGAAGAATATCAGTAATAGACATTACATACAATACTAAACCATTTTTGTCTTACTGTAATTTATGCATTTACTGATGATGTGAAGAAAAGAGACTTTGTTTACACTTTTAAAACCGTATGTTGTAGTTAACATGGATATAATACTTATTGGAGATTTCAATTGTTTAATTTGAGAAAACAAGTGAATATTACTGCAAATATTAGACGAATGCAGGAAATAATACAATTAGGACACTCAATTTTGGGAAAACGCAGAGGTCCTAGATATAAAACATCTACTATTCACACTGAAACTGATTATATTTTATTTTCTGAAACATTATTAGAAATGCAAGGTGGAAAAGTGTCCACTGTATTCTTAGGTTCATAGGTTGGTACTGGGCTATCTGCCCGAAGGCATATATTAGCCCAGCCACATTGTGCGGTATTCACTGCCCCTTTAGTAGTTCCCTAGACACTTGTACTAGCAGCTAGTACCCTTGGCCCCTATCTAGTAGTGCTGTTGGTGTGATCCCCGGTGTGAACTTTCTGTTACCCATCCACTCATCAAGGTACCTCTTGAAGAGTGATAATGAGGGGCACTGTCTTATGTAGATTGGGACCCTGTTCCATAGTAAGGGAAGTCTCTGTGAAGGGAATCTATCCCTCCAGCATGTTCTATTCATTGTTGTGTTGAGGTTTATATCCCTAGAGTGTGTAGCTCGAGTAGATTTGGTTTTGCTAAGATGGAGCATGTTCAACAATTCTGGGTTGGACATGGCTCTGTACGTTAGACAGAGATCGCCTCTGAGAAAACGGTATGCAACAGAGAACAGTCTTAGCTTTTTCAATCGTGCTGCACAGGGCAACTGTTTGAGGCCAGTAATCCTCTTGGTTAGGTACCTCTGTGGTCTCTCCAGCTGCTGGAGATGTCTAGCCAGGTACATTCCAATTGGTGCATTGTACTCAATAATGGGTCTGATGAGGGAAGAGTAGAGGGGCACCATTACATCCTTTGATCTTGATGCGAACCCTTTCGTGATCAGATGGGTCACATAGAAGGATTTTCTAACCACTTTGGCAACATGGTTATCAAAGGAAAGCTGACTATCTACTTGGGTTCCTAGAGCCCTTATTTCTTCTTCAGACTTCAGGGGATTACCTCCTATATTGTAGTTTGTGAGTACTCTGTTTTTTTCCAAAGGGGATTACTACGCATTTTTTTGCATTTAGCTTGAGACCATGGCTTTGACACCATGCATCAGTCTCATTTAGGCCCTTCTGGAGGATCTCTATGTCGGCCGGAGACTCTATTATAGCACCCAGTTTGCAGTTGTCCACAAACTTAGTCATCCACAGCCCTTTCGTGCTTGCCTGTACTTCTGAAAAAAATATGCCAAACAGGAGGGGCCCCAGGACAGAGCCCTGAAGCACACCACTCGTTACTGGTCTGGATTCGGACATAGATCCTGCTACTCTTACTTTATGGGATCTGTCTGAGAGCCAGTTTGCGATCCATCTTGTGATGTAAGGGTTTATGCCCAGGCTGGTGAGCTTATCAATAATACCTGAATGGGGAATGGTGTGAAATGCTTTAGCAAGGTCAAGGTAAGCCGTGTGTACCTCCTTTCCCTTATCTATAGCCTGAGTAACTGTCTCAAAAAAATCCACCAGGTTCAGGAGGCATGATCTGCCCTTGATGAAGCCGAACTGTTTTCTTGAACCATGCAGGTATTTGGGCAACACTTGGCAATAACAGTACAGTTATTAGACAAGGAAAAGGAACAAATACATTAAACAGTGTGAATACACAACATGAAAGGTTAACAGAAGCTCTTATACAATTATGGCAACTGCACTGTTCTATACAATTTGCTTAAACTACATATGCACAATGATGGATAACATATAAATCAAAACATGTTACTTTTGAAATTAGAAAAAGAACATTTAGAAGATGGAAAAGTCAATTATAAAAAAAGTTCTTAAGATATGTTTCTTACTCAAAATAATAAAGAAAAGACTTTATTGCAAGAAAAAAGAAAAACAGTGCATAGTTTACTTATACCCTTTTGATCCTTGTACCAAAATTGTCTTTTATTTCCCTTTTTTGGAGAAAATATGATAAAAAGAAATATATATATCAACAGAAGGTATTAGAACACAGTGGTTAAATGATTTGGGATCAAGCCACTATGAAGATGAAGTACTGCAATGTTTGTATGAAGAAAAAAATTGTGATACAGACTGAAATTTACCATAAGTTGATATTGAGCATACAGACAGTTTACTTAAGGATACTTTCTTATTTAAATATTGCACACTTCAAAATGTGTTAATACTAATACAGCTCTTGTATTAGAGGGACGTGATTATGATTGCTATGACACTGGAGCAATTGTTGTCCAGTTTCATTATGCATCACAAATGCATCTTCAGATTCTTCCTCAGATACGACTCGACATTTCTTCCAGGCATATGAAATGAGCCTCAAACTCCTCCTTCTCCCATAATGTCTCACTCCTCTTCAAATGCTCAGATCAAGTTTGCTGCACCTTCCTAAAGGTAATCAGAACTATAGTACCAGACAGACAAAGAAAGTGACCAACCAGAGCCCAAACTAGGAACCAATGGGTTCCCTTATCCACTACATCGCTCTCAGCTGTAAAAGGAAGGGGAAGGAGGGTAGGATGTGATGCATAATGAAATTGGACAACACAGATGTCAAGTTATGGTAAGTACACAACTTCTAATCTGATGTTGTCCATTTCATTATGCATCACAAATGGGTCAGAGTCCCCAGCTACACAAACCCTGGGAGGACCTCAAGGAAGGATATGCCTGAGCATCGTGGAACCAAAGGATGATATATTTAAGGAAATAATGTCCAATTGTAGTGAGATACAAAGGTATGAGCTGTGGACCAAGTAGCTGCGGCACAAATTTCATGAATAGGAGTCCTTGCTGAGAAGGTAGATGAAGTAGACAGACTGGTACAGTGGAGCTCAAACTGGATGGGGAAGTTGCTTGCCTTATTGAGAGTAAACTGCAGAAGGCCGATCCGTAATCCATTTGGCTAAGGTGATTTTGGATACAGCCTGACCCAACCTATTTGCAGAAAAAGCAATGAACTGTTCAGATTTCCTGCGAGTCCTGTGCAAGTAAAATGCAACTGCCTGTGTACATCCAATGAATGCAGCATGTATTTGCCTTTACTGGAGTAATTAGGGAAGAATACAGGCAAGTGAACAGTTTGGTTAACATTTACCTCTGAGGTGACCTTTGGTATGAAGGACAGATTTGTTCTAAGTGACAGACTATCTCTGAAGAAAGTTATATATGGTGGTTGAGAAGACAGAGCTTGCAATTCTGACACTCTTCTAGCTGAAGTAATGGCCACTAGTAAAGCAGTCTTCCAAGAAGAAAATTTTAACTCACATGAGCTAACAAAACCATACAGACCATCAATAAGAAGCCTGGATCTCTATATAGAAACAAGACATTTTTAACCCCACTGGCTAGGACTGCAATCGCCCAATCACACCTACTCTCTACTCTCTTATATGCCTCACCTGTACTCTCAAATCTCAACAAATCCAAACTAGGTAAGCTGTCCCCATAGCTACAATCATATTGCCAGATTCACCACTGGCTCCACCTATAGAACCCACCACTGCCAGAACCTTAAACAACTAGAGTGGCTAGAACTGCCCAGCTTAATTCAATTCAATCAACTCTTAATAGCGCACAAAATTTTGTACCACCCTGAAGATACCCCCCCTCACTTAAAAATATTATTAAGCCATATAGCAATCTAAGATCCCTACGGTCAGCTGATAAACTACTGATCCAAACCCACAAAGCTAATAACTCTGCTGGTGAATCCCTGTTTGCCAACTTCACTGGCAAAACCTGGAATTCGTTGCCAAACTATATAACCCTACAATCCTCCAAAAGTCTCTTCAAAAAAAACCTCAAACAGTATCTCAAAGTGAATTGGCTATGCCCATGTACCAACCCTGATTAAGTTATAAACTAAAAGCATATTCTGCAATTATCATAACGTGTAACTACATCACCAAGCTGTGCTTCCAATCTGATGTCTCTTACTTTTAATTCTCTGTCCATGACAATTGTGAGTCCCTACTAGGGAATCACTACTAACCCATTGTATATAATCACTTTGTTTTTATAATTGTTTGCTAACTTCTGTGTAATCTATGTAAGTTTGTCTTTGTGGAGCTTTTCTCCCCGGGCCTCCGCTGAAAATGGAAATGTATCCAGTCGGACTATCCCAGTAAACAAATGTAAAATAAAATAAAATAAAATAAATAAATAAACAAGTTCAGTTGGTTTCTGGGTAAGTTCCTGAAGTACCTAGGTAAGATACCAAAGGAGGAGAAGGATCTTTTACCAGAGGCCTGAGATGAAAAAAACCCTTTCATAAAAGACCGACATTGTTTAGAAGTGGAAACAGTAGAGGGAAAACTATCGCCCTTCCCTACATGGAAATTCGTGATAGACACAAGTTGCTACTTTATAGTGGAAAAACTAGCTCTGTGCTAGAAAAGCGAGCTAAGAAACATAAGGATGTCCAGGACTGAATCAGAAAAGGGGGTCAATATTCCTCTGTGAAGCCCAAATGGAAAACCTCTTCCATTTACTACGATATACTTTCTTGGTGAAAGACTTCTGAGAAGCAAGAAAAGCCAGCCTGGACTTTCATAGAATTACTGGAAATGGAGAAACCAAGCGGTCAGTTTGAAGGATCGAAGATTCGGAATTTGGCATTCTGAGGGATGAGAAATCAGATCCTCCCTTGGATACAGTATCCATGGAGGATATTTGCTGTGAGACCACAAGAAGGGGAATCATATCCATACCTGATGAGACCAGTAAGGGGCAATGAGGATTAGAATGGTCTTCAACCTGCTGGCTTTCTGTAGAACTTTGGGTATTAGGGGAATCAAAGGGTAACCATAGAGGAGATCCGGGGGGCCAATCATAGACTAGAGCATCTCTGGGTGACTCCCCCAAGGAGGGGACCAGAGCAAAGTACTTGCTGCACTTGGTGTTTAGGGGAGAGGCAAAAAGGTCACAGCAAGGCTGGCTCCAATGGCTGAATATTTTATTTGCTACTGATTGGTTCAGGGACCACTCGTGTGGAGTTGCTAACGATCTGCTCAGTCTGTTTCCCAGGAACACTGGTTTCCCCCAGAATGTGCATTGCAATGAGAAAGTGGTTTGAAGAAATCGCACATTCCGAAAACCCACATGGCCTCCCTACACAATGGGTACGAATGGGTTAGCCCCTGCTTGTTGATGTACCAAACCCCTGACAAACTGTCAGAATTGCAATTGTCCCCAGAAAAAGGAAGTCCTGAAAGGCTTGCAACATGAGAAGGACTGCCCTCATCTCCAGTACATTTATGTGCAATTTAGTCTCTGTCACGGACCATGTGCCTTGAAACTATCTTTCCCTGAAAATGGCCCCCCCACCCCACCCCAATAGGCAGGCATCCATGCTCACCATGGCTGTAAAAGGGGGAAGAATGAAAGGTCTTCTGAAATGGTCTTCCGAGATGTAGGTCATCTGTAAGAATCCACCATTGCAGATGATGCCTGCAAATTGGAGTTAGCCTGACTGGGGTTGACAACATATGGCACTGAATAGACCATTGTACCACTAGGATTCACTGGAGAACCTGCATGAAGAACCTGGCTAGGGGCACTAGAAGAATGGCAGCTGACATGGATTCTAGGGCCATGAGGACCAGTTAGGCTGGTGGTGTCAGGGTGTCTAGAACCTGCTATCTTCAAGGATCTTATTCTCTTGGGGGGGGGGGCTGCTCTCTGTGTGATTGTGTTCAACTGCATTCCTATGAATTTAATATCCTGTGCAGGAGTCATCTTTGATTTTGTCGTGTTCACTGTAATTCCCAGGTGATGGAACAGGTGCAACATAACCTGAATAGTCTGAAGTAGTCGATGTCTTGTAGGTGCCATTACAAGCCAATAGTCCAGGTAAGGAAAACACCTGGAATCCTTGCAGATGAAAGTGAGCTGCAACCACTGCCATGCATTTGGTGAACACCCAGGGGCAGTGGTGAGGCCAAAGAGTAATGCACTTAATTGGTAATGATTGGCCCCCAGCCTGAAGTGCAGATATCTCCTGGACTGCCTGTCTATTTTGAAATGATAGTAAGTGTCCTGGAGATCTACACAGCACACCCAGACGTCCTTGCACAGAAGTGGCAGAATGGACTGTATCATACCATGTGGAACTTTGACTTCATTATGAATAAATTCAAACAGCTGAGATCCAAGATGGGTCAAGGGTCCCCCTGTCTTCTTTGGCACCAAAAAGAAGCATGAGTAAATTCCACATCCTAGTTGACAGTTGGGACCTGCTGGATGACTCTTTTGTCTAGAAGTTTTTGAACTTCTAGAAGGGCACTCTCCTTCTGACTGGGTGGCACCCTGGGGAGATGCTTCTTGGAACTGGGAGGAGGAAGGGAAAAGGGAATATAGTAACCTCTGGAAATTATATTTAACACCCAGATGTCATTTATGTTTGTCCAGGCTTCTGGGTGTAATGAAAGTCTGCTCCCAACTGCCTCCACAGAGTAGGACAGCCAGGCAGTGCTTCAGGAATGCAGAGAAAGGCTCCACGAAGCCCTGATTTTGTGGACCCCTCTCCCTCTGGGGCGACATCTACCACTGAGTCCTCTCCCTCTGCCTCTAGAAGAAAATGTGTCTTGCAAATCAGGAAAAGACCCTTGGGACTTATGGAACCACATCTTCTTCCCACTCTATTGCTTCCTGGAGGTCTGTTGGGGGGAAAAAAACTTGATCCCTACAGCAGATCAGGTCTTGCCTTTCTGTATGCTGCGGGTGAGTCTCTTTTACTGATGGCCCAAACAAAGAGGAACCGTCAAGGGGGAGTTAATGAATGATGCCTTAAAGGAGTCCACAAACTCACACAGCCTCATCCATTGATGTCTCCTGAGGGCTATGCCTGAACCAGCCACTTGTGAGGCTCCTTCCATGGTGTGGGAAATTAACCTCATTGAGGAGTTAGAGATGGAGGACACAGTGGACAGCTGGGGAGAAACCTTTTTAAGATCCTTCTCCGATTTTGACTGTGTCAGAAAGGTAGAGATTTTCTTAATCAGATTCCTCTGAAGGTGCGTGAAGTGTGCCAAGTAATTCAAAGCTCTCAAAACAAAAGTGGCTGAAGCATACACGCACTTCCCATTCCTGTCCAAAGCTTGAGAGTTCTTATTCAGGGGATGAACACTGGAGCTCTGTTCAGCGACCTCCTTCTTGGTGGCTGCCAACACCACAATGGCATCAATTGGGACACCTTCACTCCAAAAAGGGTGATCACTGGTGGACTAATTTATTTGCTAGCATGTTTGGGAACTGGCTCCATGGTGTCAGGCCCCTTCCAAGTCCGGTAGGCGATAAGGTCAATGAGCTGGTCTGTCGGGGAGGGTCACCCAAGATGTAGATGGGCCCATCCCGAATGCCTCTAGGAACAATGACTCCTCTGAGGAAGGGTGTTTGGAAGACAAGCTACCCTTTATGTTTCAGAATTTCTAAGACATCCCCGAAGGAAATATCATTGGGTGGAGATTGAGGGGGACCATTCCCCTTTGTCGAAATCCTTGTCCTCTGTCAATGACTCCAAAGGGGAGTCTAGGTGCTTGGTCTTGCACCGGCACTTCTGAGGAACCTCCTCCATGGGATTACACAGGAGGGGACTGGGAAGACAGGGGGCTCCCTTGCTGAGGGGTAGGCTGGAGTCTCTCCAGGAGGGGCTATGGATCAGATGGATGGGAGCAAAACCTGAGCCGCAGCGAACTGGGTAGGGCCTGGTGGAAGAGGGGCCGTGTCTAGAGGTGTAGAGAATGCCCTCTCTGCCACCTGGAAGGCCAACGATACCGGAAAAACCTGCCCTCCCACCCCAAGAGCCAAAGTGATCAAGGGAGAAAAGGACAAGGTCATCCCGAATCCGACACCTCCAGAAGGCACCAGCCCCAAGCTGTCAAAGACCGAGGCCCCCAGTGGAAATTACATCTCCAAAAAGGTCAGAGCCGATACCAGCCCTGAGGACCCCATGCTGATATCTCGGATGCGGGACCCGCTTAGCTCTGAAGGAATCTGGGCTGAGCCAGTCAGGGACACTGAGTCGAAGAAAGGAATATTCTGTGCTCCAATGACAGCCCACTCTGGAGTGTCGGGCCCTGCAACTCTGAAGCCAAGGTTGCATTGGGGGAGGAGGCTGCAGTATCAGGGTTGATATTCTTATGGATCCAGCATGGGTCAGAGAAGGCAAGATCCTCAGCTGGATCTGGGGTTTGAGAAAACTTCTCATCATCTGATTCATAACGGAGTGGGAAAGCCAAGAGGATCTAGAGGAGACTGAGGAATGGGTCAACCTAAGCGGTGACAGGCTGGGCGGGATGGTCGGGACAGGTGAGGGATATTTACTCTGATGTGGAGTATTGCTCTGGGACTTCCGATCCGGGTGCGCCTAACCAGACTGAGTTCATTCCAGAGATAAGGAGCTGTGGATCCGTATCATCTCCACAGGCTCTGACTGACTGCTTGGACCCAAACTCTAAGGGTGTGGCAGAAATGTTGGCTTTGCAGACACCAGTTCTACTGGATGCGAGGGCCATCTCGGATCTGGAGAGAGCACAAGCAGGAGGGATCAGAGGACAATGGATCCTACAGCCTTCTGCGCTTCTCGGGAGCAGAAGTCATTGTCCCTTGAGTAACTGAGAGGGCATGCTTCCTTCAGGACAGGGGTCTGGGCTCCAGAAGCCAGGAGAAGACCTCTAAAGATGAGTGTATTACGCTGCTCAGCAAGGGCTTGGGGTTTAAAGGCTGAGCAGATATCTCATGGCATCTCCAAGTGCCTGGACCTAGGCAACACACACACCTCTCGTGGGCTTCCGATTGGGGAATCTTATGCCTGCCAGAGGCACACGACTTAAAACCAGAGGGTTTGTTGGAACCCGCTTACTTGTCAGACATGCTTGATAGACAGTGAATACACACAAGCATAACTCTCTCTCACACACACACACACATACACACACACACACACACACACACACACACACACACACACACACACACACACACACACACACACACACAATTGATCCGATTTTCTGATGTCTTTAGTCCGGTGCAAATAAAAACGTAATTGTCTATGGACATCCAGCTGGTGAAATCTGTACTCAGCTGCATTGCAGTGATTTGGAAAGAAAACTGTGTATTGTATTATTGTGATATTTTGTTTTATTTAAGCAATATATTAAATGTGCACTTTATTAATGAATTTTTGTATGATTTGTTATATACAATGAAGTACCCCTACTCCTTGGAGCTGCTAGATGGCAATGGAGGGCACCTACAGCAGCATGGAAGAGGCCTAAAAGAAGCAACAGCACAGAGGAGAGAAAATAGGTTTGTAGGTGGAAACCGAGAATTTGGAGAAAACTTTGTTCGGCATGGAGCATCAGAATGTAAACAATGATTCCTGTGTGGTGGATGATATATTTGTGATGGCATTTAGCAGTCTCAATGGAGAAGAAAGGAAGTAAGCAAGACTGCTGGAGTGGTGCAGACAAAAAAACTGGTGTCTGGAGGGCTTGCAGATGACGTTCTGTTAAAAATAATTAAGCAGGTTAATCCAGGTGACAGTTCAGCTGTTTCTAGGGGTGAAATGACAGATAACTTTTTTGGAAGTGCTGAGGATAGTAATATGGAAAACGAGTCAGGTTATGCCTCAGCAGTTAAAATATATCCAGCAGTGACAGAAAGCAAAAAAGGAGAGCAGCAACAAACTGAGAAGGTGGCTGGTTTTGTGGCAGCACACAAAGCTGTAACTAAAACATATCCAGCAGTGACAGAAGGCAAAAAAGGAGAACAGCAACAAACTGCAAGTAAAACTGTTTTCGAAAAGAAGAGACCAACTCTGAGAAGAACAAAAAATGACACTGTAATAGACCAATATTATGTATGGGACAATTTGGTAACTGTTTGGAGTTTTAAAGTTCAAGAAATTTGGTCTTTTATAAATATTGGTACTAAAATGTTTTGTGATTTAACATTTGAAACAGAGGGACTGATGATAACACTTCTGGAACTATGCAGTCAAATGAAGTACATTTATGGAGATTGCCTTCCCTATCAAGGACTGATATCAGAGTATAGGCAAGAGAAAGAAATATTGGCATCCTAAGCAAAACACCAGCACTGGTAGCTTTTAGCAGAATCTAGAACAGAAGCTGATGTTAAAAATAATTAGTAGAGCATACAAAATATTGCAGTATAACTATAAGAATCAATCAGAGGAGGTTAGAAAGGACTGGGAAAAGAGACTGGATAAGCAATTCACAAAGAAACAATGGAGAATATATGTATGTCCTCTAAATATGCAACAAAGTCTAGAAAATTTAGGATCTTTGCTTGGAAGTGTTTACATAGGTATTTTTATACCCCACGTAAAGTCCAAAGAATTTTTCCACAGCTAGACAGTATATTTTGGAGGTGTGATGGGGAAGAAAGCGGTAAGTGTGAACATATTTTCTGGGAGTGTAATGAGTTGGCAGACTTTAAAGATTCCCTGCAGACTGCTCTGTCAGAGATACTGGGTGAAAAAATTAGTGTAACTAAAGAAATTATTGTTTGAGTTGTGACACAGAACTGGAAATGCCTGGACATAGTAAGGCCTTGCTGAGTCTAATTATGGTGGCGGCCAAAAAATCAAGCAAAGGCTAAACCAACTTTACTAGAAATAGTGAATATAGTAACAGAGATAAAAAGTACAGTTGTGTACTTACCATAAATGTAGATGTTCGAGTGTATTCACTGTTGCAGTCATTACAATAGGGTTATCCTGCTGGCAGGCTACCCGCAGTCAGCCCGAGTTCCAAAGTCTAGGTCCGGCGTCGGTTGCTGTAGCCTCCTCCCTGACGTCAGTGCGCCAGGGGTATAAAAGATGCATCCGACGCCATTTTCTTCAGTTTTTCTTGCCCTAGATGTCAGGTGCCCCTAAAATGGTAGGCTCACTAATGCCAAAAAGCATGCATACCCAAAAAAAACAACTTTTCCTTGATCTACAAGCAAATACACCACATAGGTTGTAAAGAATAGAGAAGTACAGATAAGTCTCAGCAAGGAAAAGGGGGATGGAGGGAGGGTAACCTGGACTGCAACAGTGAATACACTCGAACATCTACATTTATGGTAGGTACACAACTGCACTATGTTCATCGTGTTTCACTGTTGCAGTCATTACAATTGGGTTGAATCCCAAAGCTATGGTTGGGAGGCTGGAGCTAAATAGGATTAGGAGAGGCTATCAGGCCCTGCAGAACTGCAGTGGCAAAGCCTGCCCTCAATTTAGAATAGAGAGGTAAGTGGTAGTGCTTTGTAAAAGTATGCACTGAACTCCAAGTTGCAGCCTCTAAGATGTCTTTGGTTGGTACTCCTCTGAGGAAGGCTGCTGAAGTGGCTGCTGCTCTGGTGGAATGTGGCCTAATGCCCTTAGGCACTGATTTGCCATGCTGTGAATAGCAGAAACGAATGCAGTGGCCTAACCACTTGGAAATAGTCTGTTTTGAGATGGACTTTCCTTGTGATCCTGCAGCATATGCTACTAGAAGCTGTTCAGTTTTTCTGAAAGCTTTGGTTCTGTCCAAGTAGAAGCGTAGCAGTCTGTGAATGTCCAAAGAATACAGAAGTCTCTCACCCTTATTCTGTGGGTTCAGATAAAAGGTAGGCAAGTGAATTGTTTGGTTAAGGGCCACACTGGTCACTACCTTAGGCATAAATGTAGGGTTTGTCCTCAGAGAAACCCTGTCAGGATGGAAAATGATGAAAGGTTCCACAGCCATGAGTGCCTGCAACTCTGAGACTCGTCTAGTGGAGGTTATTGCTAGGAGCAGAGCTGTTTTCCAGGATAAGAATTTTATATCAGCAGCAGAGGCTGGCTCAAAGGGAGGCAGTGTAAGTTTTTCCAAGACATAGTTGAGGTCCCATGCAGGTATTGGTGCTCTCCTTGGGGGGTCTTATGTTTTTGGCCTCTCTGAGGTACTGCCTTAGTAATGGATGAGAAAAATAGGTGGTTATGTATTGTAGTGAGCTGAAATGGCAGAGGCATGAATTTTAATGGATGAAAAGGAAAGGACTTTATCCAGCATCACAATTAAGTATTGCAAAATCTGAGAAATATCTGGAAAATTCGTGTCAATACCTTGTGCCTGGTTCCAAGCACAGAATCTCTTCCATTCTTCTGCATAAGATTTTCTGGTCCTAGGCCTCCTGGCCTCCAAAATAACATCCATAACTGCTTTAGAAAGAAGTGTGTCTTGAATGGCTACATTATTCGCCATGCTGCCAGGTTTAGGGTCCTGAGTTGGCTGTGCAGAATCTGACTGTCTTGTTGAGTAAATAAGTGAGGAATTTGAGGTAGTGTCCAAGCTGGGCATTGGGACAAGCTCTTTAGCATTGGGTACCAGTGCTGGAAGGGCCAGTCTGGGGCAATCAGAATCATTTTTGGCTTCTCTTGTCTGACCTTGAGGAGTACCTTGGGGAGGACAGGCAGAGGAGGAAAAGCATATACTGTTAGGTTTTTTCAGCTGAAAGACAGAACATCCACTTTCCATGATTACTTGTGATAAGTCCTTGTGCAGAATCTTTGTAGTTGGCAATTGTGAGGGGAGGCAAATAGGTCTATGTCTGGACACCCCCAGTTCCTTGTTATCATGCTGAAGACTCGTGGATCCAATTTCCACTTGTGGGGATTCATTAGGTTTCTGTTTAGTTCATCTGCCAGAGTATTTATCCTTCCTGGCAGGAATTGTGCTTGCAGATGTACTTGATAAGTCAATGCTGTGTCCCACAAGTTCATGGCTAGTCTGCAGAGGGGGTAGGAATGTGTACCCCCTTGCTTGTTTATGTACCACATGACTGTGGTATTGTCCATCTTTATCAGCAGTTGTCCTGGATGAAGTAGATCCTTGAAGGCTGTCAGGGCATTTTGAACTGCTAGCATCTCTTTTTGATTGATATGTAGATGCATTTGACTTGCAGACCATGTGCCCTGAATACATCTTCCTGCCATATGTGCCCCCCAGGCATAATCTGATGCATCTGTTGTCAATGTCTGCCTGGCTGTGGGTAAGGTGAATGGCCGTCCCGTGTTGTGGTGACAGGCTTTTGCCCACCATCGAAACTCCTGTTGCAGGCAGGGAATGAGGGTAATTATTGTTTCCAGGCTGTGGTAAACTTTTTAGATACCATTGAAGTTTCCTCATATGCAGTTTTGCATATGGAATTAGCAAAATGCAGGATGCCATGAAGCCCAAAGCCTGCAGAATTTTTCTTGCAGATTACTTATTTCAAAATGTTGGCAACAAAAACCCAGTTTTCAGTTGTCTGTGTTTGTCTGGCATGAGATAAGCCATCTGGGCAGTTGTATTTAAGCTTGCACCCAGGGATATTATCTCTTGAGGGGGTACGAGTTTTGATTTCTTTTCGTTTACTGTGTACCCTAGGCCTGCTAGTAATGTTTTTACAAACGCCAGATGCTGTAGTGGAGTGTCCTTGTTCTCTGCTTGAATAAGGCAGTTGTCCAAGTAAGGATATATTTGAATTCCTCTTTGTCTGCAAAAAGCAATTACGGGTGCCAGGTACTTTGTGAAGACCCTGGGCGCAGTAGATAAGCCAAAGGGCAGTTCAGAAAATTGGTAATGCATTGAGCCAGCTATAAATCTGAGGTATCTTCTGCATGATTATCTGACTGGAACATGCAGGTATACCTCTTTTAGGTCTAAAGTCACCAGCCAAGCCTTCTTGCCCAGCATCGGCAGAAGCTGCTGCAGAGTTAACATTCTGAATTTTGGAATGTCCAGGAATGTGTTCAGGATAGACAGGTCCAGTATTGGTCTCCAGGTTTTGTCCTTTCTGGGCACCAAGAATAGCCTTGAGTATAATCCTTGTCCCTGCTCTTGCTGTGGTACTTGCTGAATGGCCCTCATGTCCATGAGGAATGAAACTTGTTTTTGTGCCTCTGCCCATTGATTGCGTGGCAGGTCTGGCATACCGTTTGGCCTTGGCAGGGTATGAAAATGGAACCTGTAGCCCTGGGATACGATATTTAAGACCCATTTGTCTTGAGTGATCATGTGCCAATTTTGAGCAAAAAGTGCTAGTTTTTCCCCAAGGGAGTTGCCAGAAGATAAGTGCTTGGTGCTGGCAGGGGAAAGTCATTGAGACTGTTTCCTGTATGGCTGTGATTTTTCTTCTTCGCTTTTGGAGGTTGAAGCACCCCATTGTTTAGGCCTGTATGAGCCTTGGGGCTGTGATCTGCCTCTAGGGCGTCTGTATCTACCTCTTTGTGGTCTGTCTAACACTGGAAAGGACCAATTCTTTGCAGGCCAGTTTCTGCTAAATCTGGGAGGCTGTACCTGTAAATAATCCTTGACTGTTTGCATAGATTTAGCTTTGTCCTCCATTTTCTTCAAAACCTCTTCTGCTTGAACACCAAACAAGGTATGTTGTAATGGAGCATCTAATAATTTTGCTTTAACATGATCGGGCAGATTCTGTTCTTTTAACCAAACATGTCTCCTAATGACAAAACCTGTAACAGCGGCCCTGCAAGAGGCCTCTAGAGAATCAAAACCACATTGCAAAGTATGTTTTCCTACTTGTTCAGCAGCATGCAATAAATCCTGCATTTCTTTGTTTTCTGCACATTCTGAATTTGTCAACATTTTTTGTTTAAGCAGTGACATTAGATATTGCTGATATTTAAGCATATGAAATTGCCAATTTAAAGCTCTTACAGCCAAGGTAGCAGCAGTATAAATCTTTTTCCCCATCTGTCCAGAGCCCCTGAATCCCTAACAGAGGGTATAGGGTTTTTTGCAGTGGACGCCTTGACCCCTTTGGGACCCTGAGAGATAGTTTCTGGGTCTGGAGCAGGGTTTTTATAAAGAAATTTATGAGAATCAGGAACCCTATAGTATCTGTCTGGCTTAACAGGAGCTGGAGGCAAAGTGTCAGGAGACAGTCTGGACTCTGAAAATACATCATCTACAATGTCTAAAACAGGAGGAATAGCAAAGGGCCTGAGCTGAGGTAATAAAAGGAAGTCTCTGAGCCTTTTCTTGGATTCTGAGTAATCTTGGCTCTCCCAGTGGAAATGCTCCCTCATAGTATGCAGGGTTTCCCCAAAAGAATAATCCTCAGGAGGAGAGGCTGAAGGAATAGATTCTTCAGCATCAGAATCCTCATAGGGAGGAAGAGAATAATCCTGGTCAGAAAAGGAATCAGAGGAAATGGAAACCTGATCTGAAGATGCATATTCTATCTCTTGCCTAGGCCTCTTATCAGGTGGGGGATGGAAGCCCCTGATCAAAGTAATTAGGTCTTCGGCCATTTTAAGCATCTGTTTTTTAGGCATGGAGGCCTGTCCAGGAGAATGCTGCACTTGTTTCTTTGTCTTTAGAGCTGCTTTAATCTTTGCCTTTGAAGCTGAAATTGGTTTTACATATAACTGTGTAGGCCTGAAAACACCCTCAGAAGCCGGTGCCTGCTCTGCGGCTCCGGACCCATCTGAGGGGATTGTATCAGAGTGTCCAATACCTTGAGTTTCCAGTGGACTAGTCGGCTCCACGTGGGAGTCGGAAGCGGCCTGTGGCTCTGAGGTAGCGGGAGGCAGGGGCTGCGAAAGCGCCTCACTGAGAACCGGCGACAGGCCTAGCAGAAGCCTCGTCATTGGTATTGGACCTCGGATGCCTGTCCTTTTCTTTGCGCTTTTTATAAAGTCTGGTAGTCGGTTGCTCTGACGGCATTATATAGTTAAATCTTCTGCCAAAATAATGAAATGCAAAATTGTACTGACGCTTAATAGTGCGTTGGTTAAATCTAGCACAAAACCGACAACTAGCAACGTCGTGGTCAGGGCCTAGGCAAGGAATACAGTAAGAATGAAAATCCTTATGAGGTATTTGCTTCCCACAAGAAATACAATTATTAACTTTTTCTGACATTGGTCTGGAGCAAGAAAAAAGTTTCCCCAACGAGGTACTTAGCTTTAATGAAGACTTTGGATCTGAAATTCAAATTTGAAAATCTCAGGAGTCGGCCGACCGGCACTTGCGAACTGCTTTTGCTTCGGGCACTGCGCGGCAAGAAAGACTGAAGAAAATGGCATTGGCCGCATCTTTTATACCCTTGGGGCACTGATGTCAGGGAGGAGCCGACAGCAACCGACGCCGGACCTAGACTTTGGAACTCGGGCCGACTGCGGGTAGCCTGCCAGCAGGATAACCCTATTGCAATGACTGCAACAGTGAAACACGATGAACATCAACTAGAACCGGGATCTTTAGAAAAGGGTAGGAACAAATTACATAGGAAAATAGGAATTCTGGGCACACTACATGCAGAGGAGGAACAAGGTTTAAAAGAAGGCAGGATTTGAATGAACTATGTAATGTTTGACTGACAATGACTGGATAGATTGTGATGTCTAATGTTTGCAACTAAAATTATGTAAATATGTTTGGTTTTCATTTATATAAATGTATGATTGCTTTATGTCATACATGATAATTTAATAAAGAGGTTTATTGCTAAAAAAACGAAGAACATTTATCAGTGGAACAATTAATTGATTTCTGGTTGTAACTAAAATGTTAAAAAAAAGGTACTTTGCAGTTTAGAACAGATGAACTGGAAGAAAAGAGGGTTAAAAAATGCATGCATGTTTGTGTGAAACTGTTGATAAAATTGTAAAAGTTACAGAGGAGAGAAACTTCTGGAAAGAATGGTGGAGGTTGGAAACGGTTTTAAAATGTGAAAAACATGGTGAAACACTTGCCAACTGTTATTTATTTATTTGGCCTGGTCATAGAGGGACAGAAAGATATGCTCGCCAGCCCAAATCTTGTTTCTTTTGTGTGGACTTTTCTCATTTAATTAATGATTATGTAAAGGTAAAATGCCACCACTGAGGGGAGAAAGGACATTCAGACTGAAGGTGTGTGCCTGAATGCAGGATATGTGCAAAAAAGAGGGCACTTGAATGGACTATTAAGAGCAAACAGTAAAAAAATAAAAAAGATTGGGGGAAGGGTAGAAAACATATATGAGGAAGGACAACAAGAGGCTGAGAAAGAGAGAGCATGAATTAGGTGAAGAAGAAACTACAGAAGAAGAAAAAAAGATACGGAGGAGAAAATGAGGAGGGGTGGAGAGTGCATGCAGGAAGAGAGGGATTTACATGAATATTTTTTTAAGTTATAGTCAGTGAAATGTGCGATTCTGCAGATCAAGGATTATTTGTACATAATCCCAGGAAAATATTCAGTTGATGAAAGAGTAAAAATAAGAAAACAAAAATTTGGAAATGTTTCTCCTAAACATAAAAAGAAGGGCAAACAACAATGTTAGCGTACTTTCAGTGAATATGAGCAATATTAACACTGTAAGAAGGATATGCATATTGGAGAGTATAATAAACGGGATGTGGATGCAACTCTGTTAAATAAAGGATGTACGATTTCTGACAAGTGAAGAGAGACTGTAAACTGAAAAATTGTGGGGTGGAAATATAATATCCAAACCCAAATGAACTTCGCACGTAAGGCAGGTGCAAACAGCCAAAAAGCAAAATCCAAATCCAAAAAAAGAGGCCAGCACCAAGAGTGATACCCGAGTTTATTGCAAATTCAAATCAGTTTCCACAGCCTTGCCTTCATCAGTGAATACCATTATCATCATGTGTCATGCTTTATATACATTCATCACAATGCCCCAATTAAGTAATTAAAGACAGAGTAGTATCAAGAAGAAAGAAATAATAAAAACTGGAAATATCTCTATTAGTATATGAATGAACATTCTCATATATAGTAGTAATTTTAATGTTTTGTATATTAGTTATAAATGATCATTTAAACGTGGAGAAAAAAGAGCTCCTAGCCTAATGATCCACATCCTTTGTCATTCAAAATACTGTGCCACTCTAACTTATTCACTCTATCACCCATTATCTTATCAATAATACAAAAATGGAATATTGCTGATTTATGATCGCATACATGTTTGTAGAGAGCATTCGTTTATTGCAAATGTCACTTAGGTGTTCAGATATTCTTATTCTAAAGGGTCTAGACGTTTGTCCAACATAAAAAGATGAACAGGAACAAGTGGCCAAATAGACCAACCAGTCTGTTCCACAATTTGCAAATGCTTGATCTTGTGTACCACTTGGGTATTTTTACTAGAGAACTCCTTAGACTTAGGCATACATCTACAAAAGGAGCATTGTCCACAAGAAAATGACCCAACCAGCAAGTCCCCTGTAATAGTCAATTGTTCCAAGAGTGATTACCACCCTTTGATTTATAGTGATTAAAGTGAGACCCCAGTATATGTCACCTGCGACAGAAAAACTTACATCTGTCCGTAAGGAGACTAGATAGTTCCTGATTAGCCAAAAGAATATTCTAATTTTTATTAATAACATTTCTGATGGCATTAATGTTCCTGCCATACGTAGTAACGATTCGGATACTGTCCACTGAGGTAGACTTTTTTTCCTTTGTATTGCAGTAATTCTGACCTGTCTTGTGCACTAGCCCAATTGCTGGTTGAAAGGATAGTTACTGGTTTGTAGTCCCTAGCTCTAAATCTATGTATTAAATCAGTCTTATGATGTTCATAATCAACATTGGAAGAGCAGATACTTTTGATACGTAGCAATTGTGACTTTGGAATATTCCTTATAATATGATCAGGGTGTAAACTAGTTGCCTGTAAAAGGCTGTTATATTCTGGATATTTGCGGAAGACCTGGGTCGACAGAGTGTGGTCTTGATTTCTACCGATTTTGACATCAAAAAAATGAATTTCTTGGTAATGCATATTGAGCGTAAATTCAATACCCCACTTGTATTCATTGAGGTATTGTACAAATTCCAAAAGATATTCTGTGTCCGCCCGCCAGACCATCCAACAGTCGTCCAGGTACAGCCGCCAAATATCCATCTCCCCCTGAAAAATATTGTGTGATATATCATATAAAAGGAATTCCTCAAAATAGCCCATAAACAGATCCACATACATGGGGGCAAAGGATGCTCCCATAGCTGTGCCACAGACTTGCCAGTAACATTCTTGTTGGAAATAAAATGCATTTTTAGTTAGAACATGCTCTGCCATACAAATAAGTACAGCGTTAAATCCTGGTGGATAAATGTCTGCTATGTTAAGCCAATATTCTAAAGCCTCCAGCCCAGCCCAGTGTGGAATATTAGTATATAACGCTGTGACATCCAATGTACACATTATCCAATCTGGTTCTAATTGAGTGTCACTTAGGATCCTCATAAATTCTGTCGTGTCCTTAATCCTGGATCTGACCATAGTCAGAAGGAGCTGTAGATATTTAGTAAGGAATCCTGATAAAGGTTCCGTAAGTGACCCCATACTAGAAACTATTGGCCTTCCAGGTGGTTTTTGCAAGTTTTTATGAATTTTAGGTAACAGATATAATGTCTGTTTCTGGGGATCCTCAACTGTAAGATGTTTAAGAACCGATGTACTAATAATACCTTCCTGAGCTGCCAACTTCAAAAAGGAATCAATCTCCTTTTTGAATCGTTTGGTTGGGTCAAGAGGCATTGGCATGTAGTGTATCCCATTTTGGAGCTGTCTATGAGCCTCTGATAAGTAGTAATCCATATCCATAACTACAACTGCTCCTCCTTTGTCGGCAGGAATAATGACTTTATCATGATTATTTTTTAGTTCCCTAAGGGCTTGTTGTTCCACTCCAGACAGGTTGTGACCCAACATCCGGGATTCATAACCATGAAAGTATAGATCTTTAAGAACTGATTGTTGAAAGATGGACACATATTTGTCCATAGGAGGCTGAAAAGTAGATTTTTTTAAATGAAAATCAGTAGATATTTGAGAGTCACCCTGTTGACCAAAATATAATTATAGTATAATTATAATAATCATATCGTGCATAATATACCTTTTGCGGGTCACAGTTATTTGATAAAGCTCATTCACTCACCTACTGTGGGATTTTATGTATTGCACACAAAATTGGATGTTTTTCTGATATTATTTACTGTTTAACTATAGACATTACTGTTCATATCGTATTATGTGCGTTTTCACAATATTCAATACATCAGGCTATGCATAACTGTCCCCACCTAACACCAAAGACTAAGTGGACATTTATTTCAAATACCAAACGATTCATGTAAATCCTTGTTTTATAAGGGGGACAACATTTGCATTTATATACTGTGTTTCCTTATATACAAACGATTTGTTCTTTCTTTTTTCAGAGAATAGTACACTGTTTAATTTTTTCTATATATTTTCACATTTTTGTGAACCATATCACTTTTTATGCTATGGTTGAAAACCAACTCTAACAGGGAGAATACTATATATGTATAGCAACAATCATCTGGGTATATTCTCCTAAATAACTATTAGAAATATTTTGGAGCTAATAATTGACATAGAATTGGAAGGGATTTTTTATATTTTTGAGTATTTCACATATCCAACCGGATTTATTAGGTTAAAGAGATGTACATACCCACCCTATTTTTTCCCTTGTATTAATGATTCTTTGGGTTTATCCCAGAGCATAATAAGAGACACCTATCATGGACTTGTATGTTTATATGGGCCTAGAAAATTTTGAAAAGGAAATTCTGCAAGTTTTCTATTACATGGGTTTCAAGATTAAACCTAGTCAAAAGAAATGTGCTGTATATGAGTAATGATTAAGGGGAATTGTGATTACTAAATCCAGTTGTTTATTCTGCTACTTTAAACTTGTACAAAGTTTTAAAGAGAATGATAATTTAATAGTGAGAAAGTTTAAATACAAGTGCAAAAAATTCTGAGATGATGAGAATAAGAAAGAATAACAAAATGTAAATGAAGAAATTAAAAATTATCAAGAAAAAATACTAACATGGAAAATAAAAATTGACATTGAGAAAGACAGGAGGATGTGGTATAATAATGTGAAAAAAACATTATTATTATTATTATGTAAATCCATGGGAAATTCTACCAGAAAAAGTGATTAAAGCTATTAAAGTATGGAAAGAAGTGGTGTAGCAAGATAGTAGAGTCCTGGGATTTCCTATGGAGACTGATAATAAATAAGATATCAGTAAAGGGGAATATCTCATATAAAAAGAAAGCTGAAGGAGAGTGTTTATTTTGTGTGGAAGAGACAGAGCATGTTTTTAAAATGTAAAAGAGTGGTGAAACTCTGTTAAAGGTTGTGTGAAGAAATTTTTTGAGAATATTAATGACAAATAATATACATAAGAATATGATTACATATGGATGTTATAAACATAAGAAAGAATAAGTGAGAAGGTTAGATAAGAATTTATTTTACCTTATATGGGTTATTTGGTATGAAAGACTGAATGAAATTTTGTTTAATGAGAAATGGATTTTTGTGAGTATATTGTGAATAATCAGATTATGGCTGTGGAAGAAGGAGCAGGGGTCAATTATGGAAGAATAACAATAAGGATGGTAAAAGAAAATAATAAATATTAAAAAAAGTAGAAATGTGTACACGTATCTATAAATATGTATATTTTGTAAAAATGTAAATACGTACAATTTTATTTATTTATTTTATTTGACATTTGTTGACCGGGTTTGTCTGGCTGAGCTAGTGGCTCATTGTCAGCAGACACCCGGGGAGAAAAGCCCCACAGTGAGATAAAATTATACAACAGATACAAAAACTTAAAAATACATTTAGTTACATATACATAAAAAAGAATTATACATTCAGGAGTACACAAAAAGTTTCAAAAACATCTATACAATATTTGCAATGGTAGAAAAGTGATGGAGAGAAACCAAAAAGCACGTTTGTGAGACAAAACATTTTGAAAAGGAAATGCACATCTAGGATGGACTCAGTAAACCAGCATAGAATAAACTTAAGATATACGATCAGAGGCATGTAGAAGTGGTTTGTGGTAATAAACATGGTATGAACTGGTGAGAGATAAAAGAGGAGAGACAGTAGCAGGTGACAAGGATAGTCTAAAAAAAAATCAGCAGAATAGCATGTGTTTCTAGTAAATTACCATTACCTAATATGGAGAGAAATAAGAGAAAAAATACTGAAGAGGAAAGATGAGATAAGGGAGGTTGGGATCAGGGAAAAGAATAGATAAAAGGAAGCTGTTAGAGGACAGTGCGGGTGGAAGATTAGACAATAAAGAAGGGGTGTGAAAGGAAGTAGTGGGAGGGTGCAGGTTGGATAGGCACAGGAGAGAGGGTACTGTTAAGATGGGCAGAGGAGAGAGAGAGGGGTGTTGGATACTGAGGAGAAAGAGGGTCATGGGGGATGAGTGCAGTGCCAAGACCAGTTTTTCTTTAGGTATTCACAAGTGGCAGTTTTGAATTCTTTAGGGTGGTTAGGGTGGTTAAGTGACCTAATTTCTAGGGGTAGATTGTTCCAGGATGTGGCAAGGTTGTAATTATAGAGTATACAACCTGTTTTGGTCTTAGGTTTATAAATCTGTACCAGGTCTTGGCCAGAGCTGCAAAGTGATCGAGCAGGAGAGTATTTGGATATGACTGAAGTAAGGCTAGGACAGAAGGAGGGCAAATATAGGATGGAATGGATAAGTTGTAGTTGATGAAGTCTGAGGAGGTGGGGAAAATCTTTTTTTTTTTTTTACATTGTGTTAAATAAAGGACCCCTACTCTTTTCAATAGGTACCGTAGGATTGTTTGCGTACACCTGAGCTACCATCAATTCAGGCAGATGGCGCCAAGGTTTAATGACTCACCTGAAGGATGTCACACTCAAGACTGCGGCATCCCTCTTATGTTGCACTGCAGTGTCAGCAATCCATCTACCTCCTGTGGGAATATAACCCACAGCCTTCTGCACCAAAAAATTAGCATGATACCGGTTATTCCACTGACAAGTCTTCCTAAGCAAGGCTAAGTCCACAACTCAGAGATGCAAGAGGCTGTTTTGTGGTCACAAGTTTGTGATGAAAGACTGAAGCCAATGTCTGGTCACCTGATCCCTTAAGTTCTCTCATCTGACAGTGACCTGGGATCAAGTAAAGCAGTCTACTGCTAGTTTCCAGGGCAATGAAGGCCTGGAGTTTTCTCTTGTCTTCTAATGCCACAATGTAGCATAAAGGAAAGGCACTTGAGACCATTTTATTTTATGTGATTTCCACCAGGCAGTATAAACAGTGTCTATTCAGGTTCTAGTTTGGAATCTATCATTTGCTAGAACTATATATATATTTTAAGCACCGAGTATGAGAGCTTTCAAATAACATATCAGGAATGAGATTCAAACTCAACAAGCAGCAAAACAAAACTGGAAACTGCAAGCTGCAGACTGCATTCTTGGTACACGACATCACAACATGTGATGACAGAAGGCACTTACTTGTTCCTTCTGCACAACAGTTATGAGAAAAACTCCACAACTGTGCCATACCCGAGATATCTGAAAAGGAAATCTCAGCAGCTATCTGCTTCAAAAGAGTCCAAGCCAATCCTCTCAAAACTATTTTCCATTTGTTTTCTTGTATTGTACAAACATCCTTGCTCAACTCCTTTTACAGTTTTCCCCAGTCTTATCACATCAAACCACATGCTAATGAAACATTATTATGCCTTCTGTATTGCCTAGGTCTGACTTCAATAGGAGGACAGAAAAGACCCAGGCTTCAGTCACAAGGGGGCTTTATTTCCTCCCTATAAGGATCCCTATGCCTCAAGGGCTCATACTTCTAATAAATTGTGTTGTGAGTTGTTACTGAACATGTGCAAACTGTCTGCTTCTCCTACAACAAAACGATAAAGTTGTGTAAATCAAGACAAAATTTCTATCAACCACAAGTACTCTCCCTATCAAATTTGTTTCAATACTGTGTGGAAACTGTGTTATTAACACTGTAAAGGCTCATTTACATGCAATTTATGTTTTACTTGTTCATATAATATAGTTTATATGTTTGGTTGCACCTCATTTTATATGAAGATCACAATCATTTTTGTAACTGCATGTTAATCTAAATGTTTGAATATAAAAATCCTTCAACAAAGAGTTAAAAAAAAAAAAAAACTGCTTGCTCTTCTCCACATCTTCAGCAGGGACTTTTGTCTTCTTTCCCTTATAACCCCCATTACTTTTCTCAATCCCTAACTTCTACTTACCCTCTCATTAAATGTCCTAGTCCTCTGTATATACCTCTCTACTGTTGTCTTCTCCTCCTCCTCCTTGTCACAATCTCACTACTGGGCTCCTACTGTTCTAGTTTAACTTAGGTCATCACTTGAAAACCTTAAGTTCTGTACAACACTTAAGGTGACTGTTGCTAAACTATTGTTTGAGAGCTGAAAGCATTGACAATGTTGGACCTAATGATCCATCTACTGCAGCTCTGTTGTATCCATGTTCAAAATTCATATATATCCTCTGTGTCGTCTCTAACAATTTATTGTGTACTCTGACTGTAAAGGTCTTATCAAATATACAGTATATGCTAGGGAGGGATAAAATAATTAAAATGCAACTAAGGGACCTACTGTCTGTTCCCTCTGTTCAGTAAATATACTATTGGCTCTTCATATGTTCTCAGATTTGAGCTGGACTTTCAGTCCACCAAATTCCTTCATTCATTCAGCCTCATGTAACTCACAGGTGTTCCTGCTATACGGAAAGGTGCAGACCTCTCTCACAGTACTCATTATCCATCATCACACTACTTGTTAGGATGAAACTTCTCTCCAAATGGTCTAAGATCCCTTAAAACCTCTGGCATTATGTTTTCAACTGGTTTTCATGATATGTATTTAGGAACTTTTACGTTTTGTTGCAATACTGTGCTATGCTTGCTGAAGGAAGTGACTGTACAGTTTTTTTTTTCTTTTTTGGATTGTAGCCACTTATAAGCATTGAATTTTGTATGTTGGAAATACCTAGCAATTCTATATGCAACAGATTGGAACCTACAGCTTTTATATGTAATTATTCATTCAGTCGTCTTATTTTGCAATTCTGGCAATGTTTTGGTCTGATGATCCCTTTTTTGAGTCTTACGGAACTACATTTAATGGCTTTGGACTTGTATATCCTACCATGACCAAGTACATATATACTGTTAGAACTAGGTGATGTGTACACAAGTGTTTTTTATATATATAAAAGTTATACTAGAAATTATAGTTTGCTTTATTTTTTAATATACATTCGTAGATAAGTGTATTGTCTAATTTGCTGGTAGAGCTTCTACAGCTGACTGGATAACTTGTTATGATATCATAACTGGAATCAGTCTCTGATTTGTTCTTTGAATTTTAAATCATGTTAATCTGTGTATTTTTAAAGTCTGATGATGTGTTGAGGTCAACACGGAAGCAGTTACTAAGATATAATAAAAGCTTTTTTGGTTTATTTTACAGAGCCGTGTTTGCCACTCAGTTTTATTCTGGTTTTGCTTCTTGCATACTGGTGTGACAGCTTCATACCAGCTGTGCGTTTTTTTTTTACTTTTTTTTTTGGACATACCTTATAATCTGTTGGATCTGACAATAAATTTTAGAATATACAAACTGTTTATCCATTTGCATGTCTTTTCTCCTACCACAACCTGTGTATCTATAAAATGGCTTCCTATTATGCTCAATATTTTTATATACATTTTCTTTAATTTCTTCTTGATCTTGTTTCATACTATGTTTAATTTGTCTGCCCAGCTTGTTTATTTCAGTCATAATTTGATCTATTTTTCCATTTCTTACATCTTTTGTCTCTCAACTTAATCAAGTGACTTGCTCTTATGGAAATATATCCTCCTAAAGCTGTGTGCCTAGATCCTGGATGTTAAACATTTAATTGATTTTTGCATTCAAACAATCTCTCTGAAAACTTTCAGCATTCCTTCTGCAGTTTTTTTTCATGGAATGCATTACTCCAATTAGTTTTTCATACTGCGATTGGTTGTGTCTTCCACATAATCTGTTATTAATCATCTGTGCATTGGTTTACATTTCAGTTTTGAAGAATTACCTGGCAACAAATTAACTTTTAATAACCCCATGATCACTGCACATCAACAGTGGTAAGGCCTGACATGAACATGAAGTAATAGTAATTTCTTTAGGATTACAAACAATATTTAGTATGTTCTGTTCCCTGGAGGGATTTTTTACAATCTGAATGAATTGTTGATCCTGTAGATACATTGTAAATAATTTCCTTACGAATGTTGTTGAATCAATATTATTCCAGTCTGTTTCTGGTAAATTTAAGTCCCCAGCTAATATTATTCTTCCTTCCTGTGTTTCATGCAAGAAATGTATGAATCCCTCTAGGCCATCTGCACTTGAGGTTTGGTAGTCCATACACTCCAACAACTGTTATATGCTCCAAGGTTACCTTTACTGTCACAGTTACACAATCTACAGTTTTGGAGTTATCACTGAATATGTACTCATAACAATCTTTAAATCATTAATACCTTTGTGGTATAGAAGGATGCACCTATTACAGCTTGCACAAATCCTTGCACTCCAGAGCATTTTCTGAAAAATCAACTTAAAAAACATAAGATAATCAAGGCTTTTCTACTGCAGAACATCCTAGGCTTACAATCTTAGTGTCATTTTATTAATAAATCCTTAATCTTTCTAATTCTGCCTATTATGCTGGCAAGTCACTTAGTTACAAAAAGTCAGCCTCAAGAAAGGTCTGGATGCCATAAGGAGCTATGGGTGTTAACTGGAAGTACACAAAAAAAAGATGATACAAGCTGGAATGAGTTAATCCCCATCATAACACTGCCCCCCTGAATTTTTGTTAGAATGTCTGTTATAGTACAAACATTTATACCCTGACAGAACTGGTTTTGTTCTTCAACCATGTTTCACAAATAATATCAATATTGTGGGAACATAGCAAATTTTCCAATAAAAAGAAAATTTAAATGTTGCTATGTGAAATGTAAAATTTTCAACCTGGCAAAAATTCTCTCTTGTGTTTGTCAAATACTGCAGAATATCCGCTGCTAAAATTCTCTTCCCTGATCTTGACAAGTGCATGCCATTCTGTGTGTGTGCCCAAAATTAGGCTTGGATACTTTACACATTTCCATTTTTTTAAAACAGGACTTTTTTCATGTAGGTATTTACCCAAAAATCATTTCATTCATGGTGACCTGATTCTTCTTTCGATATGTGGATTGTGAAAAATAAGTCCTAGCACCTGTATAAGGTACTCTATGTAAGACAGTTGTAAGTTCCCTACTAACAGTCAAGAGTCCTTGTGGATTAGATCATTTATACCAATATGAACAAAAAAAGATCCATACTCCCTAACATCAAGGCTTTCTAAGGCCTTACTTATATCTTCTTTATTTGCTCCTGGTAAGCATAACAATATTCAATGTTCATTATCTTCCCTGCATATGTAAGTATCAGTTTATCTAATAACTGAATCTCCAATTACAAGAATATCAAGATGGCCACAGAATGTTCCACAGTACACATTATCTGAAAATCAAATATCCACTTGACTTATAATTGTATAATTATGTAAATTGCTCTCTTATGATCCTAGAATGAGCAAAATTACTTGAGTCTTGGGTTCATTCGCTTAACCCAAGCACCTCCTAAATTCTGCTAGTAACTTAAATAAACTGAGATCCCCTTCAGGGTTTATAAATAAACTGATAAGTTGCTTGTGTGCAAGAAAGGCTCAACTTCCTGAGCTACCATTCTAAATGCTCTGACCTTAAAACCCCAAAGAGATTCTCCTGACATCTCCAAATGGAGGGTTTTATACGGCAGTTGGCTTAGAGGATTAAAGAGCTGTTAACAACCTAATTTCTGTAGTTCAGAGGTACAAGGTTTGATTCTGTCGGCCTCCATTGCCTAACTCTGTGACTCTGAGTATGTCACAATCAGAAATCACAGCTGGGATGAGTGTGAAAAAGGCCTATGGGGATCAGTACTCTACCCTGGAAAACAAATACAAATAAAAGAAAGAAAATGGAGAATCTCAGTACCACTGGTCACCCAACTAAACTGAAATATATAAGATAAGACAGTGTTCTTAGCCCTGGCAGAGAAGCCTTATAAATAAACTGCAACAATGCCAAGATCTGTCAAGGAACATAACAACTTTCAATACCAAAAACAGATACTTCCCCAATCCACTCTACTAGATACCTTTTTGGCATCTAGCTGACCAACAAATGTAGTCTCAAGAGCTCTGCACCTTCTCAATCATATTCAAACTTTAAAAGTTACACTGTCAAAAACATGTCTTCTTGTTATTAACTCACACTGGTCAAGATAAATCAGCCTAGGAAGTAAATGGACCAGCCAGGATAACAGAAAGTACAGTTGTGTACACTTACCATAAATGTAGATGTTCGCGTGTATTCACTGTTGCAGTCATTACATTTGGGTAATCTGCTGGCAGGTTGCCCTCAGTCGGCCTGATTAACAAAGTCTTGGGTCCTGCGTCGGTTGCTGTCCCTTCTTCCATGACGTCAGGTCATCAGGGGTATAAAACATGCAGCCGGCGCCATTACATCAGCTTTTCTTGCCTCATATGTCAGGTGCCCCCGAAAAGGGAGCAAAATATATATAAATAATTTAAAACACAAAAATATACCACCAAACAAAAGCAAATACACCAAAAAGGCTTTAAGTGTAGTAAAAGAAAGGAGAGGCATAGTAAGAGAAAAAACAGGGGGCTGGAGGGAGGGTAATCTGGACTGCAACAGTGAATACACTCGAACATCTACATTTATGGGAAGTGTACACAACCATACTATGTTCTTCGTGTTTCACTGTTGCAGTCATTACATTTGGGTAGATTCCCAAAGCTATGGTTGGGAGGATGGATTTATACAGCAATAGGACCGGCTATAAGGCCCTGCAAAACAGCAGTGGCAAAGCCAGCTCTGGATTTAGAGGAAATTTGTAAATGATAGTGCTTGGTGAAAGTATGAACTGAACTCCAGGTAGCAGCTTCTAGAATATCTTCTAGAATATCCCTGGTAGGAACACCTCTGAGAAAGGCTGCAGAAGTAGATGAAGCCCTGGTGGAATGGGATCTGATCCCCTGGGGGATAGGTTTTCCATGGTGCTTATATTAGAAATTAATACAATGGCTTATCCATTTGGAAATGGTTTGCTTTGAAATAGCCTTTCCCTCTGCTCCTGCAGCAAATGCTACCAGCAGTTGTTCAGATTTTCTTCGAGATTTAGTCCTGTCCAAGTAAAATCTAAGTTGTCTGTGTACATCCAATGAATGCAGAAACCGCTCCCCCTTGTTCTGTGGATTGGGAAAGAAAGTTGGCAAATGAATGGACTGATTAAGAGCCACACTGGATACCACCTTGGGCATGAAGGATGGATTGGTCCTGAGTGACACCCTGTCCGCATGAAAGATGATGAAAGACTCCACTGCCATAAGGGCCTGTAATTCAGAAATCCTTCTAGCTGAAGTGATTGCTAAAAGGAAGGCTGTTTTCCAGGAAAGAAATTTTAAGTCTGCAGTAGCAGCTGGATCGAAAGGAAGTAGAGTGAGTTTCTCCAATACAAAGTTAAGGTCCCAGGCAGGGGTTGGACCTCTCTTGGGTGACCTCAAGTTTTTGGCCCCTCTGAGATACTGCTTTAGCAGAGGATGAGAGAAGAGGGGTGGTTCTGTGTTGTAATGAGCTGAAATTGCTGAGGCATGCATTTTTATGGAAGAAAAAGACAGGCCCTTGTGAAGCATCTCAGTTAAGTATTGCAAAATCTGAGGTAAATTGGGCACTGCTGTGCTCATCCCTTGAGATTGATTCCAGGCACAAAATCTTTTCCATTTGTCAGCATAAGATTTTCTAGTACTAGGTCTTCTCGCCTCCAAAATGACATCCATCACAGCTTTGCTGAGCAATGCTAAGGGGGAATTTGAGTGATTAGCCAAGCTGCAAAATTTAATGTTTGGAGCTGAAGGTGCAGAATTTAGTTGTTCTGCTGAGACAGTAAGGAAGGTGTCTGAGGCAGGTGCCATGGAGAAAATTGTGACAGACTGCGTAAGAGTGGGTACCAGTGTTGGTGATGCCAGTCTGGAACAATCAAAATCATTTTTGGTTTGTCCTGTTTGACTTTAATTAGAACTTTGGAGAGCAGAGGCAGAGGGGGAAAGGCATATACTGGTAGGTTTTCCCAGCTGAAGGACAGAGCATCCATTTTCCACGCTTTTTTTGTGAGGTGTTCTTGTGCAAAATTTGTCCAACTGGTATATCTGGGGTGAGGAAAAAAGATCTGTAGTTCTGGGGTGAGGCAAAAAGATCTATGTATGGGCTCCCCCATTTGCATGTCAACATGCTGAAAATCCGTGGTTCCAGTTTCCATTCGTGTGGGTCCATGAGATTTCTGCTTAGTTCGTCTGCCAAAATATTCAGCTTTCCTGGCAGGAATTGAGCCTGTAGTTGTACTTGATAGCTCAAGGCAGTGTTCCACAATGCCATGGCTAGTCTGCAGAGGAGGTAGGAATGTGTACCCCCCTGCTTGTTTATGTACCACATAACTGTGGTGTTGTCCATCTTTACCATTAGTTGGTAGCCCTTGAAGGCTGTCAGTTCATTCTGTACAGCTAGCATTTCTTTTTGATTGATATGAAGGTGCATTTGATTTGGGCTCCATTTGCCCTGAATGCACTTCCCTGCCAGATGAGCCCCCCATGCATAGTCTGATGCGTCTGTAGTTAGGGTTTGAGTGGCAAGGGGGTGGTGTGAATGGCAGTCCCTTGTTTTGGTGGCAGGCCTCTGCCCACCATAGGAACTCTAGTTGTAGGCAAGGTATGATATGAATCATTGTTTCCAGGCTGTGACAATGTTGACTCCATAAACTTTTTAAGTACCACTGAAGTTTCCTCATATGAAGTCTTGCATACGGAATTAGAAGAATGCAGGAGGCCATGAACCCCAAGGCTTGCAGTATTTGTCTTGCAGACATCAGGGTTTTTGTGGCCACCTGTTTGAAGTAAGTCACCAATTGAATTTGCTTTTCTGGCGTAAGGAAAGCCATCTGGGCAGTTGTATTCAAGCTCGCACCCAGGAATGTAATTTTTTGAGAGGGTACTAGTTATGATTTCTTTTCATTTATGGTGTACGCTAGACCAGTTAGAACCCTTTTTACAAACGCCAAATGTTTTAGAAGAATGTACTTGTTTTCTCTGCCTGAATTCACAATCCAGGTATGGATATAGTTAAATATTTCTTTGCCTGCAAAATGCAATTACTGGAGCCAGGCACTGTGTAAATACTCTGGGCGCAGTAGATAAGCCAAAGGGCAGTGCAGAGAAATGATAATGCAAGTAGCCTGCTTTGAAGCGGAGGTATCTTCTGCAAGATTCCCTGATTGGGACATGCAGGTAAGCCTATTTTAAATCTAGAGTTGCCAACCAGGCATCTATGCCTAGCATAGGAAGTAACTGGTGAAGAGTCAGCATTTTGAATTTTGGAATGTCCAGAAAGGTGTTTAGAGTAGACAGGTCCAGAAATGGAGGCCATGATTTGTGTTTTCTGGGTACCAGGAAAAGTCTGGAATAGAAACCTTGTCCCTTTTCCTCTTCTGGTACTAGCTGAATAGCCCCCATGTTTAGGAGGGAAAGAACTTGCTTCTGAGCTTCTGCCTACTGACTTGGGGGCAGGTCTAGCCACCCGTTTGGAGTTGGCAACGTGTGGAAATGAAATCTGTATCCCTTGGACACTATATTTAACACCCATTTGTCCTGGTTATAAGTTGCCAGTTTTTTGCATGAACAGCCAGTTTTCCCCCCAAAGGGGTGGCTAATAGGTAAGTGCTTGGTAATTTTAAAGGAAAGTCATTGAGATGGTTTACCATAGGGAGGTGTCTTGTTGTTTCCAGACTTGGAAGCGGAGGCACCTCATTGCTTAGTTCTGAAAGTCCCTTGGGACTGAAACCTGGTGCTTTTGGAATGTCTGTGTTTGGCTTGAGTGGCTCTGGAAGGAACTGGAAAGGACCACTTCTTAGTAGGCCAGTGCCTACTAAATCTTGGATGTTGTACTTGTAAGAAATCTTTCACAGTTTGCATAGATTTAGCTTTATCTTCTATCTTTTTTAAAACTTCTTCAGCCTTATTGCCAAACAGATGGTCCTGCTGCAAAGGAGCATCCAACAATTTTGCTTTAACATGATCAGGCAGAGATTGCTCCTTAAGCCAAGCATGCCTTCTAAAGCACAGACCCAGTAACAGCAGCCCTGCAAGAGACCTCCAACGAATCAAAACCACATTGCAAAGTATGTTTTCCAACTTGTTCAGCTGAATGCAATAAATCCTGTAAATCCTTATTTTCCACACAGTCAGAAATCAACATCATTTTCTGTTTAAGCAAGCCCATGATATGCTGTTGATATTTTAGCATATGTAATTGACAGTTTAAAGCCCTGATTGCCAAGGTTGCAGAAGTATAAACCTTTTTACTCCATCTATCCAGCAGCCTGGAGTCTCTATCAGAAGGGGTAGGATTTTTAGCAGTAGAAGCCTTAATGCCCTTGGGCCCCTGAGAAATGGTTTCAGGGTCCGCAACAGGATTTTTGAAAAGGAATTTATGGGAGTCAGGAACCCTGTAGTATCTGTCTGGCTTACAAGGAGCCAGAGGAAGAGAATCAGGGGCCATACTGGAATCTGAAAACACATCATCAACAATGTCTAGTACAGGAGGTATAGCCAAAGGCCTATGCTGAAGAAGAAGGAAATCCCTAAGCCTCTTTTTGGATTCAGAAAAATCCTGACTTTCCCAGTGGAAATGCTCCCTTAATGTATGTAAAGTTTTCCCAAAAGAAAAATCCTCAGGGGGAGAAACAGAAGGAATGGAATCCTCTGCATCAGAGTCCTCATAAGTAGGTATGTACAAATCGTGAATACACCCTCAGAAGCTGGAGCACCTGCACAGTGGCTCCGGACCCATCCAAGGTAGAGACATCCGCAGGTTTCATAGGTGAACTATCTCGCAGCATACCGGACTCCGAATGGGTCTCAGTAGAGGCCTGCGAATCAGAAGTAGTGGGTATCAGGAGCTGCGAAAGTGCCTCACTGAGTACCGGAGAACTGGTTACTGGCTTAGGAGAAGTGCCGTCGGCAATTTTGGACCTCAATGGCCTGTCTCTGTCTTTTTCTTTGCGTTTTTTCGGTATTCCGGTAGTAGGATGGCTAAACAATGTCATTTCTGGATAATTAAACCGAGAACCGAAATATTTAGAAGCAAATGTACCAACGACGGATAGTGCGCTGATTAAATAAAGCACAAAACCGACAGCAAGGTACGTCGTGGTCAGGGCCTAGGCAAGGAATACAGTACAAATGGAAATCCTTATGAGGTATTTGCTTCCCACAAGTAATACAATTATTAACTTTTACTGATATCGGTAAGGAACAAGAACAAGTTTCCCCAACAGGGTACTTAGCTTTTAGTTGAAGACGTTGGTTCTGAAACTCGAAAATGAAAATTTCAGGAGTCGGCCAGCCAGCACTTGCGAACTGCTTCTGCTTCGGGCACCGCATGGCAAGAAAGACTGATGTAATGGCATTGGCTGCATGCTTTATACCCCTGATGACCTGACATCATGGAAGAAGGGACAGCAACCGATGCAGGTCCCAAGACTTTGTTAATTAGGCTGACTGAGGGCTACTGCAAGCAGATAACCCAAATATAATGACTGCAACAGTGAAACACGAAGAACACTAACACATTAAAGTAAAGTAGACAACTGATCTAAATCTTTAATATGACAACAGTATGGCTATAGAAGACAACTTCAATCTTCTAAAGGTATCTGTATCCGAAACTTGATGGAAAATATTTTGAAAATTCTCAAACACAACTCAAATCTACCATTTTGGGGTATGCACATATGATAAACACTTTCTAAGGTAACTTTTTTTGAAAGTTCAATGAAAACATGCTAAAAATACCCTAAAACTCTTGGCTGAAATCTTGTTTATTACAATATACCTTTTTTAGAATAACCATTGTGAACAACCAGTTTAATTCAATTTTTATACATCTTTTTATCCTTGCTGTCTGCCATCCTTTCATTACCCTGAGTGGTCACAGCTGAATATGGGAAGCTATCATCCAGGCAACAATTCAGAGGTTTACCTCCTCCTTCTCTCTTAGACTTCCATACCTGCAGGTGTAATAGCCTGTAATATTTTTGCATCTGGAGGTGCACATTGCTCTATATACCTCATATAATTTATTATAATTGAATAAGGCTTGGCACGGCCAAGTGCACATCCCTCGACACCTGCTGCATGATATGCATCCTTCTCTGTGGCAGATGCCACCATTATAGCAAGGTGGACCAGTGCCCCACCCCAGCATGAGGGAGCTAATTTTGACAATCACTCCTATCCTTCCCCACTCAGATCCTGTAGTGCCCAAACTGATAATCTGTAGTCACCTGTGTTGTAGTCGGGGTTGAGGCATCCATCTCTCTATCTCACAGAGACAGATTGTCGTCCTCATCATCATCATCTTATTTTTCTCCCTTTTCTACATGGGGTCAGGGTGTCACAGCAACTGTCACCATCTCTCTCAAGTCAGAGTCACTCTCCTGTATTTACTGACAGTCATGCTTAACTGTTGCAGGACTAATCTCAATCAAGCTATCTCCTGGCTAGACATCCTTAGCTCCTCTTGCCTTCTTCCTCTTCTATTTCCTGGGCATGAGACCAAACCACTATAATCTCCTTGCCTTGAACTTCTTATAAATGGGGCTGCTCCAATGTCCTCATTTCTTTGTCTGCCTCACAGTGTGTACACTACTACCCTTTCTCAGGTGCATCATCTCAATCATTCAAGCTTCATCAGCTGCTCTGCCTTTCAGAGCCTTAGTTTCTGACATGTTAAGAAGGCACTGGTCATGCCACTGTTTTGTATACCTTACATTTTAACTTCCATGGCATTCTTGTTATATGCTACCCCTGACGCACAATGTCAGTTGGCTGCAACCCATCTAATTCCAACTTTGACCTCTTCATTCAGATTTTATTTCCCCTTGTATCTCATTTTCCAGTTTCTTCTGATTTTCACCATTTACAGACAGGATAACTTTCTTCTCTGTACTCAGGTTCATCTCATGTTCCTTCAGTTTTGCATTCCTATATGCTGAAGTTCTTGTTCAAAGTCTGCTTGTAATACCATATCATCTGCATATGCTGATCTGTCCTTCCAACCTGTCTGTTAATGTGGTTATTACCAGTACAAACAGGAATAGGCTCAAAGCTGAACCCAGATGCACCCTTACTCCAACTGGGAATATGTTTGAGAGTCCAAATAGTTCATATATTTGTGTCACTGGGGTCTCGTACATAGCCTGAGCTAATTCTATCAATGCCTCTGGGACTTCAGACCATTGCAGGACTGCCCAAATCAGCTTTCTTGGCATTTTGTCATACGTTTTCTCCAAGTTTAGGAATACCCAGTTGGACTCTTTCACTGTCTTCAACTTTTCTCCACTACTGATCTCACTGTAAACATTTGGCCATCTGTACTGCATCCTAATCGGAATATGAAAAGCTGGTATACCATTTTACTTTCTAATACTCTGCATACTTATTAGTCACCCTCTCCAATACGTCCATAAACTGAAACTGTAGACTGATAGGTTTGTACTCCCTACAGTTGTGGATACCCCCTTGTTCTTGTACACTGGCATTGAAATGCTTAGCCCACACTCATATGGGATAGAGATTTCTCCCCATACTGCCCTAGTGCACCAAACATCTTGATCATATCTGCAGTGACCTTATCTGTGTCTGATGCTTTTCCTGGTTTCATTTTCCTTAGTGCTCATTGTACTTCTTCTAGGATTGTTTTTCTTTCCTTTGTAATTGTGGGCTACACATAGGGCAGTTGGGCTTCTGTGAGATTTTTTTTACTTAGTCGTTGCTTGAAGAACTTCTTCCATCTGCAATTTATGTCCTCTGGACTGGTGAGCAGACTGTTTGCTGAAGTGAAAGCTACTTTTAGATTTCTTTTGTTGTCTCTTGCAACCCAGTAGAGTCACTTTGTGCCATCTGCTGAGTCACCTTTCAGAAGCTTGTTGAGTTTCTCTAATGCCTTTTTTTTTGCCACTGCAACTGCTTGCTTAGCCTCTTTGTTAGCCAGCCGGTGTTCATTCTTAGCCTGCTCAAACTTTTCTATCTCCCACTTCTTCCTGCATACCTTCTTTCTTCTGATAACACCCTGGACTTCTGCATTCCACCACCAAGTCTCCTTATGTAGCTATTTTCAAACCTATTCTACAGGCTTTATACATGCTGTTTTAAGATGCTGCTGTCTACCTTCATCTCTATCAAACTCCTCTTCTTCCTAAGGCACTGAAACCCTGAGTATTTCCTTGAACTCCTGTGTTTTTGCTCCAGTCAACTTCCAGGTCTTCAGCCTAGTCTCTGTTGACCTTAGAGCCTTCTCTGACCATTGGATGCAGGTGTGACCACTGGTGGTTTATGCTGGAGGACGGCTATTTCACTAGGGATGATTCTGCAATCTCTGGTTTACTTGAATGCCTTTTCCAAACCAGAAGTCTGCTCGAGTGCTGGCTGATCACTCTTGTATGTACAATGAAATGTAATGCAGACTTGACCTGGCCATTCTGTCTTGTTATGTACTCCATGCACTACCATTATACTGCATGTGAATATACATGATTCATCCTCACTTTCAGTGTCTACCTTAACTATAACATGTACTACATAATTGTTGTGAACATTCTGATTCATTAAAAATGACAGAATATTTGGTTTGCATGACAAAGATGCTTAATGCTGAAACCTATTAATCATTCATTTTCTAAAAGATAATACATATGTGAATATTAAAAAAAAAATAGCTGAAAACAAAAGTGCCTGTTAGTAGCGCAATGTGGCTGCATCATCCAATGCACTGTTTATAATATTGCTTTTGGAAGCCAATGCATTATAATCCCAATGGATACAACACTTTTTAAGGGTACCGAATTCCTCTCAGCTGTCCAGATTTTCAGAGAATACCCAGATATTCATCTCATATTTTTGATCTGTTCGTCATAAAATTTATGGTTTTCTGGCAAAGCACTGAGAACTGATATTACCAAATAATGACAAACATTTCAATTTCAGACTTCATATAAATGCATGTTATCACAAATCCTGTTTATTTTAGTTACTTTTTAAGCTTTTAATAGGTGTGCTTAAAATCAATTCCTGATTTTGATGCTTTTGCCCCTCCATCATTTTTGGCTTTGTCCAGATTTTTTGCACTTAGAGGCTATGAGGTTTAGTTTTCTAGGAAGGTGATCAGACATTTATAGGTTGGTACTAGGCTATCGACCCTAGGGTCTATAAAAGCCTAGCCATAACAATTCCCTGTCTATTTCTTCCCACACTATTTACTTCCCTGGACCCCCGTCGTGATCCCTGGGGTGAATTTCCTTTCTCACGTCCAATTGTCAAAGTTCCTTTTGAAGAGGGCCAAAGAGGCGCTCTGCTTAACATGTATGGGCAGTCTATTCCAGAGTCTGGGGAGTCTCTGGGTTAGGAACCTATCCCTCCAGCATGTTTTGTTTATTGAGATGACAAGGTTTAGATCCCTGGAGCGTGTGGCTCTGAGGGATTGGGATTTCTTTAAGTGTAGCATGTCCAACAGCTCTGGGTTTGACATGGCCTTGTATGTTAACATGTGTGTAATGCGTTAGAACTGCTATTCATCTCGACTGAAGAGAACATACATACTGCCATCTTTAAAAGCAAAATCACAAAATCGGTGTATAAAACAGGTCTGTACAAAGCAAGCAGTGCCAGTAGAAAAAAAGTAGTGACTGAAACATTTTTTATCAACCTCCTGGCTGGGCTTCTCCATCTACAGAATAGTCTAAGAAGTTCTGACACACAACATTCAACAACCAAATGTCACAATCATGCATTGAGGCGTGCTCACAATGTACAAGTCTTTGAAATGAGACTCAACTCTTCCAGAAAACGGGGCGATTGTGCATCAGACTGTGAACGAAGGAAAGTAACAATAAAACGAAGACTGTTGGTATACAGATCGTGCACTGTGGGTAAGCCTTCATAAAGGCAGCTTTTTCCACACCATATTTGTGTTTAATGAGAAGAAGAGGAGTCACATTTCCAGAATTACCTTTCCAGTCTCCACTGTATGCCTTGTCCAACTGGTACCTCCCACAAGACTCAACTACATAGCTGAGAGAAAGCGATGACACATTCGAGACAAACTAAAAGGATACTACATTTTTGTTTAGCCTGCTATATATATGTAATGAACAGGGAATGAACTTTAATTTCCCTGCCCTGAATAAATGATGCCCCTGTTAACACAGCTCTTTTAGACTTATTCTTAAACACAGAAGTGATGCATGGTGTACTGAAGATGAAAACAAGAACAATGCTTATTTTTTGCAGCAAGCTCCTTTTAAGTGCAATGTGACACCCAGTCAAATAAATAACCATCACACTATGCATTACAGAAAGGATTTAGTTTAGTCTTCAATATGTAATACAATTCAAAAGAAAAGAACAGGTGCAGAACTTTTGTGTAGTCTAAATGCAAGCTCTAGCAAATATGATTCCTTCTGCACATTACATATATCAAAAGTAAAAAAAGCAAGCATGCATGCAGATGTAGGAAAGACTGATTTGTTTATCACCCAAACACCACTGATTCCAGGTGGTCAACTCAAAAGATTAGCATCTGTATTAAGTATTCAGTCTACTGCAAAGTAATAATGCCAGACTTAACATATCTGGAGCCCACTTAATACACTAGTCCTGGAAATCAGCAGCAGAATATTCATGTTCATGTGAATTCACACGAACTTCAGATGTTACATAGCCACAGTATGAAAGGTGAAAACATTTCAAAGCAACCTTATCGCAGCATTCTGAATGGGCACGGCACATTGACTACCTGCCAAATGAACTACAGAATTAACAATTGCTTCATCACATCATCAAAGCGTTGCACCTTGCACCTTTATGCACTACTTGAAAAAGGCTACCATACAAATGTATCACAAAAACTTAATCTGATCTAAACACATCAGAAACATGCTATCTGCCATGAAATCATGCTTTTCAATTTTAATACTGAAATATCTCTTTGCTTGTATTATTATGCCACAGTTGGTCTCTTGCTTGACTGCTTATTAAAGTATATATGGCTTTTCTGCAAATACTTTACTTTTGATTTTTTGAAGATAATGATCTTTCAGAAAAATGTATATATAAATAAAAAAAACTACAGAAAGCCTTTACCATATCACTTCATTTTTCAACCTTTGAACATAAGTTGAGTATATATGAACTCCTTTTGATCAAGTAGAAAGAAAAGCCAAATACCTATGTTTAAACACAAGGATCCAGCCCTTCAGGAACAAATGATTTATTTATTTTTACTGCTGTTTGGAACATCTGGAAGCTCATAGTACAAGTGGAAACTTCAGAATAAATGCTGCATTACATACCTTTGAAGCATCCACATATTTCAAGAAACAAAGAATACATGTAATGCAGTTATCTTGGGAACTATACACAATCATGAAGATAAGCGTTAATGCATGAAAATGCTTCTTATACTGGGTGACTTATCAGCGCTGAAGCTTGCTGCCACAATACGCCTTCAAAAGTCAGATGTTGGAAATATATACACAGATGCTCATACTTTAACTGTTAACTCTGTCAAGTGCTTTAAAATCAAAGAAACTAGCAAATCTTACTCTTGGACATAGCCTCTATACCGTGTTTAGCTCCTATTTGCTATGCTCTCAGTTAGTAATAAAAGGTGTAAACATCTCATTACTAGTCCATGACTATGCTAGTTATCTTAAAATGTTTACTAAATTACTAAACATGAACTTTCAAAAGCATTTACCATATGGAGTTTCAATCAGCTTAGTAACACAAGGTCCTTTTTTAGATAAATAGATAGATTAGTACTAGGATAACTGCCCTTGTGGGCCATTTTAAGCCTAGCCAATTACCCCATGTGAGAATCAAACCCTGCACCTTGTGAAAGCAAGGTAAACACCTTAACCATTCTGCCATCCTCCCACAAAATACAACAAATTGCCCTTTGTTATCACAAAGATGTCAGAAACACTAATGACTGCAATTTCAGTATGACATTAAAGTGTAAATATACAATGCTCTGCAACTTTGTTTTAAGTCTCAAGAAGCTAACAAATTACTAAATGTGCACCCACAATACTATAACAAAAAATACATACATACATAAATAAATAAATAATCAAACAATAGTACTGTGCCCTAAAAACCAACCTAAACCATCACATGGAATTTAAATAGCTATGGTTATTCATGCAGAACATTATTAATTTCTTACATTAATACTGACCAATACAGACCACATTATGAAAAGAAGTGATGAAAACATTTCCATGGCACAGCTATCTAAAAAAAATCCCAGTCATAAGGTTAACCTGCATACTCAAACATTTTACAAAATACATGAACCTACAACAATAAAAATGAACACACAGGACTTCTAACAAGCTGAGATGAAATCCACATTTATACAATCTGCTAATTACTAAGAACAGGAAGACTGAATGACCACATAAAATGTTTTATTAATCCGTAACAGATAACATCACCAAGGGCAAGTTACTACGGTTCACATATAACACCAAGATTATTTTTTTTTACAGTTGTATATACACACTGAAGAATTACATGCTACAATTTACAGGAGCTGTCCAAAAATGTGGTGAATAACTGAGGGGCCCATCATTGCTTCCCCAATCCTAGTTCCCCAGATTTACAAGTTGCTGACTATATTTCCTATTTATTTAGTAAACTGTGACGAGTTAGTATGCGTAATACCTTGACCCCTCCAAGGTGTTTCTTTTTTCCCCCACATGTAACTGTGGAGCTAGTTCATTTAAATAAAAGGTGTGAGAGCAAAGCCCCCACACTGGGGTAGAAGGGGGCATGATATTATTTGTGTATGTTCAGTTTACTTTTAAGGCTCTTACTTGTGATCATTTCAGAATGGCAAGTCTGTATTTGGCAGGACATGAGTTGTCATCTCTTAGTGAACTTTTTTTACATATCACATATGTAAATAAATACACTTAGCATTCTATATTTTTTTTCATCATTTTATTTTTAATACATTCCATTGTTTGCAATCTGCTGTCTTTTCCTCTGACTTTCTCCCATTATCTTCATTTTAATATTAATTTATATATATGTATATAAATCCACATGCAATCATCAGCATTAAACACAACTTCACAAGTATGTTATGCTTACTTCTTCAGCATCCAAGTTATCATGTTTTGTTTGGTTATTACCAAATAAATATTTATTAAAAATCTGTACAATTATATAAGACTTTTTGCAGCAGAATGAAAAACATTCAATCACATTATCCCACACTTGATAGAAGTTTCAGATATTTAACAAACTATATACAGTTAAGGAATTTGTAGTGTCTGCAGTATCACCTATAAAAACTATAAAATACATTAATGACAGTTATAAACCTAACCTAATTCACCAATATTTACTTTACTAGAAAAATTTAGTAGTGTTAAAAGCTTAAGCAAATCAGACCACACGCTGTGGTACTGGGTTTTTTAGGGCTCCCTTCTAATAAACCCCCATTATAGGAAGGAGAACTGTACTAACTGGTTCTCTGACAGAGTAGCTGATGCATGGAACAGACTACCAAATTACATTAAAGCAAGTACTAGTTTAAATATTTTTAAGAACAGCCTAGACACTTATTATGGGAACAAGTATTTTTGTATCTTGGCAAGCTAGAAGGGCATTAATGCCCATGCTTGAAATATTTGTGTGTATGTATATCTAGAATAGAAGCCATGTTTAACTTGTAGTTTAATGAGTGAAGGACTTTTTCTTCTAAACCACGCCTTGATGACAGAACATTTTAATTCAGAACTAAGCTGCATTCTGTAGATCATGAAGAGAAGTTCTATGAAAGCCAAATCAGCACTTCTTTTCACAGATCTTGGGTTCTGTCAAATTTCCTCAATGTGTCAAGATGTTACTTTATGAAAGATATGCATGACACTGGCAAATTTAATTGGGCATCTAGTCTGGAGCTTCTTGGGCACACTATGTTTTTACGCAAACATTTTGATTGATTATGCCAGGTCAGTGCATTCAAAAGGTATAATTAGTTTTAGTCTATCACTACTGCAAATGAATCTCTTTTATGCATCACTGAACCTTGCGGGCACCATTTGTAAAACAGTATAGCATTACAGCTGCTTCTTGAAGTTTTACATAAATTTGATACCATAAGCTCTTTTGGAGAAGAATACTACACATGCAGTTCTCCTGGTACTGTTAACTTCATTTAGTAAGTGGTGGAGTTAACTTCAGTCTCTTCCATGCAAGAATGACATTCCTTAGATGGAGATATCTGTAAGACATATAACTGTTGCAGATCAAAACAAGAATCTCATTATTACTATATCAGGGCAGTGAATAACCTTAAACAAATGGATACCAGCTTGAATCCAGGGTATGTAAAAGATTGTTTCATTTATTTTAATTTTTTTCTTACCAAGAAAGTACAGTTGTGTACACGTACCATAAATGTAGATGTTCGAGTGTATTCACTGTTGCAGTCATCACCTGTGGGTTATCCTGTAGCCCTTAGCCGGCCCGAATACCAGAGTCAATGTTTTTCTGCGTCGGCTGCTGTCACTTGCTGCCTGATGTCAGTGCTATAAAGGAAGGCAGTCGATGCCATTACATCAGTTTTTCTTGCCCTAACCAGTCAGAGGCCCAACTAAATATGGTAAGGTGGTCCTGGTGGCTAAAAGCCACCATTAGAAACTTATGTCTCCCTAAAGAAAGAAGATATAAGGGGGAAGGAGGGTGGGAAACCAGGACCAACAGTGAATACACTCAAACATCTACATTTATGGTAAGTGTACACAACTGTACTATGTTCTTTGTGTTTCACTGTTGCAATCATCACCTGTGGGAGGATTTCCAAAGCTGAGGAGAGGGGTGGTAAAATTAGCAAGAGACCAAGGCCTGGGTCAGTATGCCCTGCAGAACTGCACTGGCAAACCCTGCCCTAGCCTTGGAGAAAAGAGGTAGGTGGCAATGTTTTGTAAAAGTATGGACAGAAGTCCGGGTGGCCGCTTCCAAGATGTCCCTGGTGGGAACTCCTCTCAGGAATGTTGTGGAAGTGGTGACTGCCCTAGTGGAATGGGTACGAATAGACTTAGGGGGTGGTTTCTTATGAAATCTGTAGCAGAAATGGATGCAGTGTGATATCCATTTGGAGATGGTTTGTTTGGAAATGGTCTTTTCCTCTGCCCCTGGGGCAATGCTGACAAGAAGTTGGTCTGTTCTCCTGAAGGCATTGGTATGGTCTAGGTAGTATCTGAGCTGTCTGTCCACATCTAGTGAGTGCAGAATTCTTTTCCCCCTTGTTTTGAGGGTTAGGGAAGAAGGTGAGTAGATGTATGGCCTGGTTGAGAGTCACATTAGATACCACCTTGGGCATAAAGGAGGGGATAGTCCTCATGGAGACCCTGTCTGCATAGAAAATGATGAAGGGCTCAGTGGCCATCAGTGCCTGAAGTACTGAAACCCTTCTGGCTGAGGTGACAACTAGTAGAAAAGCAGTCTTCCAGGAAAGGTATTTCAGTTCTGCTGAAGCAGCAGTCTCAAAGGGTGGTAGGGTTAGTTTTTCCAAAACATAATTCAGGTCCCAGGCTGGAGTGGGTGGCCTTCTGGGAGGTCTGATATTCGAAGCACCTCTACGGACTTGTTTAATCAAATGATGTGAGAACAGGGACAGATCTGTACTGAAATAAGCTGAAATGGCTGAGGCATGGATTTTAATAGAAGAGAAGGAGAGGCCACTATTTAGTAACTCCACTAGATAGTCCAGGATAAGAGAGATGGAAGGTTGTGAGGAACTGGCCCCTCTGGACTGGCTCCAGGAGTACAATCTTTTCCATTTTCCTGCAAAAGATTTTCTGGTGCTGGGCCTTCTGGCCTCTGTGATAATGTCTAGGACCTGTTTCCTTAATAGGGGCCCCCTGGTTTGCCTTTAGAGTATAAGCAATGCTGATAATTTTAGAGTCTGCAAGTTGGGGTGCAGCACCCCCCCCCCCCCGAGTCACGAGATCTGAAATCAGGGGAAGCTGCCTGGAAGGCTGTGATGTCAGGCTGCAGTAAGGGGTACCAATGCTGTCTGGGCCAATTTGAAGCAATGAGGATGGCCTTTGGTCTCTCCTCCCTCATCTTGATCAGCACCTTGGGAATAAGAGGCAGAGTAGGGAATGCGTACACAAAGAGGGAGTTCCAGGGGAAGGTCAAGGCATCCACCTTCCACGCTAGGTTGATACTCCCTGGTACAGAATTTTTTTAAGTGATGGTTGCGGTGCGAAGCAAAGAGATCTACCTCCGGAGTTCCACACTCCTGAGTGACTTGCAAAAAGATTTTTCTGTGGGCTGCCATTCGTGGGGGTCCAGTAAGTGGTCGGCCAGGAAGTTGTTGATCCCTGGTAGGCATTGGGCTATTAGGTGCAATCCCATGGAGGAGGCTGTCAGCCAGAGGTTCATGGCTAGCCTGCACAGAGGGCAAGATTGGGTCCCTCCCTGTTTGTTGATGTACCACATTACAGTGGTGTTGTCTGTTTTGATAAGGAGAACCCCTGGCCTGAGATGGGGTTTGAAGGATGTCAGAGCCTTTTGTACTGCCATCATTTCCTTCTGGTTGATGTGTATGGGAAGGTGCTGGGCATCCCAAATGCCTTGGGTGCACCTGCCAGCCAGGTGAGCACCCCAAGCAAAGTCTGAGGCATCGCTGGTGATGGCCTGCCTGGTAGGGTGGAGGATAAAGGGAAGACCCTTGTTCTTGCCACAGGCTCCTGCCCCACCAGAGAAACTCGGCCCTTATATAGGGGATCAGAGGGAGAGACGTCTCTAGAGGCTGACAGTGCTGACACCAAAGGTTCTTTAGATACCACTGCAGTTTTCTCATGTGAAGCATGGCCAGAGGAATTAGAAGGATGCAAGATGCCATGTACCCCAAGGCTTGCAGGAACTTCCTTGCTGTGAGGTGATTTCTGGAAGCCAGCTGGGTAAAGTAGAGAGGCAGGAAGACCATTTGGAATGATGTGGCCAGCAGTGCTCCCAAGAAAATGATCCTCCTGGAAGGTATTAGCTTTGATTTCTTTTCGTTGATGGTGAACCCTAAGGAAGTTAGGAGGGTTTTGACAAAGAGGAGGTTCTGGAGCAGCTTTTGTTTGCACTCTGCCTGAAAGAAGCAATCTTCCAGAAAACAGTAAATCTGAATATTTCTCTGTCTGCAAAATGCTATGGCCAGGACTAAGCATTTGGTGAATACTCTGGGAGCAGTAGATAAGCCAAAGGGTAGCGCAGAGAACTGAAAGTGTTGTGAGCCGGAGCTGAAGCATAGAAATTTCCTGCAGGATTCCCTTATGGGGATGTGGAAGTAGGCATCTTTTAGGCCTAGGGTCACTCAAGTACAGTTGTGTACACTTACCACAAATGCAGATGTTCGAGTCTATTCACTGTTGCAGTAATCGCATTTGGGTTATCTGCTTGAAGTAGCCCTCAGTCGGCCTGATTAACAAAAAGTCTTGGGTCCTGCGTCGGTTGCTGTCTCTTCTTCCGTGACGTCAGGGGTATAAAAAGTACAGTTTTGTACCTACCATAAATGTAGATGTTCGAGGATTCCCTTGCTGCAGTCCTGACAATTGGGTATAGTCCGCGTCCCAGTCGGCCCGAATACCAGAGTATAAGGCTGACGTCGGTCATGGCGCCTTAGACTGACGTCAGTACGTCAGGGTACTAATGCGCATGACCGACGTCATTTCCTCAGTCTTTTCTTGCCCCAGATGTCAGAAGACCCAAAAAAAACAAGTCCCAAAAACAACCTGCACCAAGAAACATGTACAATATATACAGTAATATATACAAAAAATATAAGCATGTAAACTCACCTACACAACCACCCTGAAAGACAGAGGGAAGGAGGGAGGGTAATTGGACTGCAGCAAGGGAATCCTCGAACATCTACATTTATGGTAGGTACAAAACTGTACTATGTTCTTCGTCTTCCCTTGCTGCAGTCCTGACAATTGGGTAGAATCCCAAAGCAGAGGTAAGGGAGGCTGGCAAATTATAAAGTAGCAGGAGCTGACAACATGCCTTGTAAAACAGCTGTGGCAAAACCAGCTCTAGTCTTAGAGTATATAGGCAGGTGATAATGCCTAGAGAAAGTATGCACTGAACTCCAAGTAGCTGCCTCCAGAATATCCTTAGTTGCCACCCCTTAGAAATGCTGTTGAAGTGGCAGTAGCCCTAGTGGAATGAGGCCTAATCCCAGCTGGAACCTCTTTGCCATGATGGGAATAACAAAATGCAATGCAAAAGCCAATCCACCTAGAAATAGTTTGTTTTGACACAGGCTTGCCCTGTGAACTTAAAGCAAAAGAAACAAGTAACTGCTGAGACTGCCTAAAATCTTTAGTCCTGCTCAAATAATAACGCAATTGCCTGTGTACATCTAAAGTGTGCAAAATCTTTTCCCCTTTATTTTGAGGATCTGCAAAAAAACGTAGGCAAATGAATAGTTTGGTTTAAAGCCACACTAGAAACTACCTTAGGCATAAAGGAAGGATTAGTACGTAATGATACCCTGTCCTTATGGAAAACAAAAAGGGCTCTACTGCCATAAGGGCCTGCAACTCAGACACCCTTCTTGCAGAAGTAATAGCCAACAGAAAAGCAGTCTTCCATGACAAATATTTCAATTCAGCAGTAGCTGCAGGCTCAAAAGGTTGTAGAGTAAGTTTTTCCAACACAAAATTGAGATCCCAAGCAGGAGTAGGAGCTCTACGTGGGGGTCTTATATTCTTTGCCCCTCTAAGAAACTGCTTGAACAAAGGATGCGAAAACAAAGGAGGGTCACAATCATAGTGAGCTGAAATTGCTGCAGCATGAATCTTTATGGAAGAGAAAGACAAACCTTTGTCCAATAATTCAGTAAGATATTGAAGAGCCACACTCAAATTAGGCTCTGAAATCTCCAAATTCTTTGCTGTACTCCAAAATAAAAATCTCTTCCATTTTTCTGTACACTCTCCTAGTACTAGGCCTTCTAGCTTCCATAATCACATTTAAAACTTGTTGAGGAAGCTGAGACCTACCATGCTTCAACACAGAATATGCCAAGCTGTGAGATGAAGAGATGGAAGCTTGACATTGAGCAGATGACCGTCCTTCTGAGATAACAGATGAGGAATCAGAGGTAAAGGCCATGGAGGCTTCTTTACAAGACTCCTTAGAAGTGGGTACCAGTGTTGCCGAGGCCAATCTGGAGCTATCAAAATCATCCTTGGCCTGTCCTGTCTGACCTTTAGTAATACCTTTAGAAGAAGAGGTAGAGGTGGAAAGGCATAGACATGAAGGTTTTTCCAACTGAAAGACAGAGCATCCACTTTCCAAGCTGTGTGATGAAACCCCTTTGTGCAATACTTTGGCAGCTGGTGGTTTAGTGGAGAAGCGAACAGATCTATGTCTGGAGTTCCCCATGACACTGTCAATTTCTGAAATACATGAAGATCCAGTTTCCACTCGTGGGGATCCATGATTTGTCTGCTTAATACATCTGCTAGGGAGTTCTGTGCTCCTGGCAGAAACCTTGCCTGAAGAGTCAGTTGCAGGCTTAACGCAGTTTCCCATAAAATCATTGCTTGCCTGCATAGAGGATAAGAATGTGTTCCCCCTTGCTTGTTGATGTACCACATGACAGTTGTGTTGTCTGTCAGAATCAACACCTGCCCTGGAAGAAGTAACTCCTTGAACGCCATCAATGCAAACTGGACTGCTAACATCTCCTTCATGTTGATATGTAGATGCTGTAGTCTGGCAGGCCACTTGTCTTGTATCCACTTTCCATTTAGATGAGCTCCCAAGCAGTGTCCGAGGCATCTGTCGTTAAAATCTGACTCGCCTCTGGCCGGGTCACAGAGAGTCCCTTGTTTAGGTGACATTCCTGAGCCCACCACAAGAATTCCTTTTGAAGGCAAGGTATTATTTGAATGACAGTGTCCAAATCTTGGCAGTGCTGTGTCCATACATTTTGAGATACCATTGCACCTTCCTCATATGCAGTTTGGCATTGGGAAGCACCAGAATACAAGATGCCATGAACCCTAATGCTTGAAGGACTGTCCTTGCAGTCAGCACGGACTGATGAGATAGATGATGGAAGTAAAGTGACAGACTCTTTTGCTTGTCCGGGGTTAAAAAGGCCATCTGGGCTGCTGTATTCAGTCTCACACCCAGAAAGCACATGTCTTGAGAGGGTACTAGACTGGACTTTATTTCGCTCACAGAATACCCTAGGCATCTTAGCACTGCTATGACATATTCCAGATGCTGTAGAAGGTGTTCCTTTTCTTGAGCCAGAATCAGGCAGTCGTCCAAGTAAGGATAAATTTGAATGCCTTGAAGCCTGAAGTAAGCTATCACTGGAGCCAGAACCTTTGTGAATACTCTGGGCAGTAGATAAGCCAAAGGGCAATGCAGAGAACTGATAATGAAAATCTCCAGTTCGAAACCGCAGATACTTTCTGCAACTTAGCCTTATGGGCACATGAAGGTAAGCTTCCTTGAGATCCAAAGTTACCATCCAGTGATCCTTGCCCAGCAGAGGTAACAGTTGCTGTAACGTCAACATCTTGAACTTGGGAATGTCCAGATAAGTGTTGAGGATAGATAAATCCAAAATTGGTCTCCACGTGTTCCCCTTCTTTGGTACTAGGAACAGGCGAGAATAAAATCCAAGCCCCTTTCTGACACAGGGACTGGCTGAATAGCCCCTATCTGGAGTAACTGAGAAACTTGCTTGTGAGCCTCTTTTCTTTGTGGAGGAGGAACATCTGGCATGCCTTTGAAAGGGGCATTGTGTGGAAATAAAATCTGTACCCGTGATGAATGATATCCAGCACCCATCTGTCTTGAGTGATTAAATCCCAATTTTCTTTGAAAAGAGACAATCTTCCTCCCAAAGGAGCTGCCAGACGAGAGTCCACTGGCAGCTGAAAAGGCAGGTCATTGGTTCTGCTTACGAAAGGACTGACCCCTGCCCTCACCAGAAGTCTGAGCAGGTGAACTGTCTGATCTAGGCCTAAAGAACCTTGAGCCCTGCCCCTACCACGTCTAGACCTACCCCTAGACTGGGAACCATAAGCAGGATATGTCCACCCCTTAGCAGGCCAATTTCTACTAAACTTCGGAGGCTGCACCTGCAAAAAATCTTTAACAGTCTGCATAGACTTAGCTTTGTCCTCCATTTTCTTTAAAACTGCTTCCACAGGCGGTCCAAACAACACATCAGACTGTAAAGGAGCATCCAAAATCCTGGTCTTAACATGCTCAGCTAAATTCTGATCCTTCAACCATGCATGTCTGCGAAGAACAGAACTAGTAGCAGCCACCCTGGAGGAGGCCTGAACAGCATCAAAACCACACTGCAAAGAATGCTTACCCACTTGTTCAGACACATGAACCAAATCCAGCAATTCTTTACACTCAATACCTTCCGCCAAAGCATCCACCTTAGATTTCAATTGTGAAAGGAGATAATTCTGATATTTCAGCATATGAAATTGACAATTCAACGCCCTCATGGCAAGAGTGGAAGAAGTATATACTTTCTTACCCCACCTATCCAAAGCCCTTGCCTCTTTATCAGAGGGTACAGGATTTTTAACAACAGAAGCTTTAACACCTTTAGGCCCCTGAGAAACAGTTTCTGGGTCCGCCCTGGGACTCTTAAACAAATACTTATGAGCTTCGGGCACCCTATAATACCTATCAGGCTTAACAGGAGCAGGAGGCAAGGAATCAGGGTTCAGAGAAGCCTCTGCAAAAACATCCTCCACCACATTCAACACAGGAGGAATAGCTAAGGGCCTATGCTGAGGCAAAAACAAGAATTCCCGAAGCCTTTTCCTGGAGTCAGAGTAATCTTGGCCTTCCCATTTAAAGTGCTCCCGCATGGAGTGAAGAGTCTCTGAAAATGAAAAATCCTCAGGAGGAGAAGCTGAAGGAGTGGAATCATCCACATCCGAATCAGAATAAGCAGGAAACTCTTGCAAGTCTTCCACAGAAGACTCTGAAGCCTGTGAACACTGTTCAAAACTATCAAACTCCTGTTCCACCCTAGGCCTCTTATCAGGTGGGGCATAGAACCTCTAATCAGAGTAATCAAATCTTCAGCCATTTTAAGCATATGTTTCTTAGGCACAGAGCCCGAAATGGTAGGAGAAGCCCTACAGAAGCTGAACTTGGCCTTCCTCTAAAAGAAGCTCTGGAAACAGAAGGAGAGGCCCTAACTACCTTGGGAAGAGAGGGAAGAACAGTTACCTGAGAAGCCCCTCAGCCTGGCCTACTTCCTGAGAGGGCACATCCTGTAACAGTAAAGTATCTGCCTGAGACTCCATAGAGACTCCTGGCAAAACCTCTGGCTCCCTGAGCCTTCTAAAGGACCGACGTCCGGGACTGCCGGTTCCTCACCCCTAGACTTCACTGTTTTGTCCTTGCGCTTCTTAGATGAAGCAGGCGTTGGAGCATCCGACGGCATAGTATAATTGCAACGCTTCCCAAACACTAACCTAGCACAATCAAGCCTCCTCTTAATAGTGCGCTTATTAAATCTAGCACAAGAGCGGCAACCAACAACGTCGTGCTCAGGCCCTAAACAAGGTATACACAATGTATGATAATCCCTATGCGGTATCTGCTTCCCACAAGAAATACAGTTATTCACTTTTTCTGACATCCGGTAATATACTGAGGCAAGAAAAACCAAAATGTTCTAACGGGTTACTTAGCCAACTCTGTACTCGGTCTGAAACTCCGGATTCGGAAAATCTCAGAACGCCAACCTGCACTCGCAAAATTGCTTCTGCATCGGACCATGCGGCAAAAAAGACTGAGGAAATGACGTCGGTCATGCGCATTAGTACCCTGACGTACTGACGTCAGTCTAAGGCGCCATGACCGACGTCAGCCTTATACTCTGGTATTCGGGCCGACTGGGACGCGGACTATACCCAATTGTCAGGACTGCAGCAAGGGAAGACGAAGAACATCATGCAGCCAACGCCATTACATCAGTTTTTCTTGCCCCAGATGTCAGGTGCCCCCCAATGGGAAATAATTAAATATATAAAAATACAAGGTTATACCTCCAACAAAAAAGCAAATACACCAAAAAGCTTTTAAGCATAGTAAATGAGAGTAGAGGTGTAGCCAAAAGAAGACAGGGGGCTGGAGGGAGGGTAACCAGGACTGCAACAGTGAATACACTCGAACATCGACATTTATGGTAAGTGTACACAATTGTACTATGTTCTTCGTGTTTCACTGTTGCAGCCATCACATTTGGGTAGATTCCCAAAGCTAAGGATGGGAGGAGGAATTTAGATAGCATTAGGACCAGCTATAAGGCCCTGCAAAACTGCAGTGGCAAAGCCAGCTCTGGATTTAGAGAAAATTGGCAAATGGTAATGCTTGGTGAAAGTATGTACAGAACTCCAGGTAGCAGCTTCTAGGATGTCCCTGGTAGGGACACCTCTGAGAAAGGCTGTAGAGGTTGATGCAGCCCTGGTTGAGTGGGGTCTGATCCCCTGTGGGACAGGTTTTCCATGGTGCTTATAGCAGAAATGAATGCAATGGCCTATCCATTTATAAATGGTTTGCTTTGAAATAGCCTTCCCCTCTGTCCCTGCAGCAAATGCCACCAGCAGCTGTTCAGATTTCCTTTAAGGTTTAGTCCTGTCTAGTAGAATCTAAGTTGTCTGTGCACATCTTAGGAGTGCAGTGTCCAGTCCCCTTTGTTCTGTGGATTAGGAAAGAAGGTTGGCAAATGGATGGACTGATTAAGAGCCACACTGGATACCACCTTGGGCATGAAGGAGGGATTGGTTCTGAGGGACACTCTGTCTGCATGAAAGATGATGAAAGGCTCCACTGCCATAAGGGCCTGTAAATTCAGCTGAAGTGATTGCTAAAAAAAGCTGTTTTCCAGGAAAGGAATTTTAAATCTGCAGTAGCAGCTGGCTCAAAAGGAAGTAGAGTGAGTTTCCCCAATATAAAGTTAAGGTCCCAGGCTGGAGTTGGAACTCTCCTGCATGGTCTTAAATTTTTGTCCCCTCAGAGGAACTGCCTGAGCAGTGAATGAGAGAAGAGGAAAGGTTCTGTGTTATAATGAGCTGAAATGGCTGAGGCGTAAATTTTGATGTAGGAAAATGACAGGCCCTTATGAAGCATCTCAGTTAAGCATTGTAAAATCTGAGGTAAATTGGGCACTGCTGTGCTTATCCCTTGAGATTGGTTCCAGGCACAGAATTTTTCCATTTTTCAGCATAAGATTTTCTAGTCCTAGCCTCTAAGATGATATCAATCGCTGGTTTACTGAGGGATGGTAAAGGAGAGATTAGGAAATTAGCCAGGCTGCTAGGTTCAGTGTTTGAAGCTGAGGGTGCAGAATCTGGTTCTCCTGCTGAGACAATAGTGTAGGGGTCTGAGGCAGGTGCCATGGGGCCAACAGTGACACACTGCACAATAGGGGGTACCAGTGTTGGCGTGGCCAGTCTGGAGCAATCAAAATCGTCCTTGGTTTGTCTTGTTTGATCTTTAGTAGTACTTTGGAGAGCAGAGGAGGAAAGGCATAAACTGATAGGTTTTTCCAGCTGAAGGACAGAGCATCCACTTTCCATGCTTGCTTGTGGGGAGTTCTTGTGCAAACGTTGTCCAATTTATAGTTCTGGGGGAAGGCAAACAGGTCTATATCTGGGCTCCCCCATTTGCTAGTCAACATGCTGAAAATCCTTGGTTCCAGTTTCCACTCGTTTGGGTCCATGAGGTTTCTGCTTAGTCCATCTTCCAGTGTATTCAGTTTTCCTGGTAGGAATTGAGCTTGTAGATGCACTTGGTAGCTCAAGGCTGTGTTCCACAATGCCATGACTAGTCTGCAGAGGGGGTAAGAATGGGTACCCCCCTGCTTGTTTATTTACCACATAACAGTGGTGTTGTCAGTCTACTATTAATTGTCCTGGAAGAATGTGGTCCTTGAAGGCTGTCAGAGCATTCTGTACAGCTAACTTTTCTTTTTGATTGATCATCATCTTCTTTCGGCTGTTCCCGTTAGGGGTCGCCACAGCGGATCACCTTGTTTCCATTTCTTCCTGTCCTCTGCATCTTGCTCCGTCACACCAACCACCTGCATGTCTTCTCTCACCACATCCATAAGCCTTATCTTAGGCCTTCCTCTTTTCCTGTTACCTGGTAGCTTCATCCTTAGCATCCTTTTCCCAATATACTCAGCATCCCTCCGCAGCACATTTCCAAACCAACGTAATCTTGCCTCTCTGGCTTTGTCTCCAAACCTTCCAACATGGGCTGACCCTCTAATATACTTATTCCTAATCCTGTCCACCCTCGTCACACCCAGTGCAAATCTTAACATCTTTAACTCTGCCACATCCAGCTCAAACTCCTGCCTTTTTGTCAATGCCACTGTCTCCAACCCATATAACATAGCTGGTCTCACTACCCACTTGTAGACCTTCCCTTTCACTCTTATAGGTACTCGTCCATCACAAATCACTCCTGACACTCTTCTCCACCCACTCCATCCTGCCTGTACTCTCAACCTCTCCTCCACACTCACCAATACCCTGAACTACTGACCCCAAGTATTTAAACTCATCCACCTTTGCCACCTCTACTCCTTGCATCCTCACCATTCCTCTAGCCTCCCTCTCATTCACACACATATATTCTGTCTTAGTCCTGCTGACCTTCATTCCTCTTCTCTGTAGAGCATATCTCCATCTCTCCAGGGTCTCCTCCACCTGTTCCCTACTCTCACTACAGATCACAATGTCATCTGCAAACATCATAGTCCACGGGGACTCCTGTCTGATCTCGTCTGTCAACCTGTCCATCACCATTGCAAATATGAAAGGGCTCACAGCTGATCCTTGATGTAACCCCACCTCCACCTTAAACGCATCCGTCACTCCCACAGCAGATCTCACCGCTGTCACACTACCCTCGTACATATCCTGTACCACCTCTTACATACTTCTCTGACACTCCTGACTTCCTCATACAATACCACAACTCTTCTCTAGGCACCGTGTCATATGCTTTCTCTAAGTCTACAAAAACACAATGCAACTCCTTCTGACATTCTCTGTACTTCTCCATCAACACTCTCAGAGCAAACATCGCATCTGTAGTGCTCTTTCCCGGCATGAAACCATACTGCTGATCACTAATCATCACGTCCCTTCTTAAACTAGCTTCCACTATTCTTTCCCATAACTTCATGCTGTGACTGATCAATTTAATCCCTCTGTAGTTACTACAGCTCTGCACATCACCCTTATTCTTAAAAATCGGTACCAAAACACTTTTTCTCCATTCCTCAGGCATCCTCTCACTTTCCAAGATTTCATTAAACAATCTGGTTAAAAACTCCACTGCCATTTCACCTAAACACCTCCATGCTTCCACAGTATGTCATCTGGGCCAACAGCCTTTCCATTCTTCATCCTCTTCATAGCTATCCTTACTTCCTCCTTGCTAATCCATTGTACTTCATGAATCGCTATCCCTACATCATCCAACCTTCTCTCCCTCTCATTCTCTTCATTCATCAACCCCTCAAAGTACTCTTTCCATCTCCTCAACACACTCTCCTCGCTTGTGAGTATGTTTCCCTCATTATCCTTTATCACCTTTACCTGCTGCACATCTTTCCTAGCTCGGTCCCTCTGTCTAGTCAATCGGTACAGGTCCTTTTCTCCCTCCTTAGTGTCCAACCTTTCATACAACTCTTCATATGCCTTATCCTTAGCCTTCGCCACCTCTCTCTTTGCCATGCAACTCATCTCCTTATACTCCTGTCTACTTTCTTTATCTCTCTGACAATCCCACTTCTTTTTTGCCAACCTCTTTCTCTGTATACTCGCCTGTACTTCCTCATTCCACCACGTCTCCTTGTCGTCCTTCTCTGTCCAGATGTCATACCAAGCACCTTTCTAGCCGTCTCCCTTACTAGCTCTGCTGTAGTTACTCAGCTATTTGGTAACTTTTCACTGCCACACATTGCCTGTCTTAACTCATCCCTTAACTCCACCTCAAAATTACCCTTTTTCAATTTCCACCATTTGATTCTTGGTGCTGCCCTCACACTCCTCCTTCTCTTGATCACCAATGTCATCCTACAAACCACCATCCTATGCTGCCTAAAGACACTTTCCCTGGTCACCACTTTACAGTCTCCAATCTCCTTCAAACTGAGCCTCCTACATAAGATATAATCCACCTGTGTGCATCTTCCTCCACTCTTGTATGTCACCCTATGCTCCTCCCTCTTGTTAAAATACGTATTCACCACAGCCATGTCCAACCTTTTCGCAAAATCCACTACCATCTGACCTTCTGCATTCCTTTGTTTAACACCATACCTACCCATCACTTCCTCATCCCCTCTGTTCCCTTCACCAACATGCCCACTGAAATCTGCTCCAATCACCACTCCCTCACCCTTGGGTACAGTCATCACCACTTCATCCAATTCACTCCAAAATTTTTCTTTCTCATCCATTGCACACCCAACTTGTGGAGCATATGCACTAACAACATTCATCATTACACCAGCAATTTCCAGCTTCATAAACATCACTCTATCTGACACGCTTTTCACCTCCAAAACACTCTTAAAAATACTGTTCCTTCAGAATAACTCCTACGCCATTTCTTCTGCTATCCACACCATAGTAAAACAATTTAAACCCACCTCCGATACACCTAGCCTTACTCCCCTTCCATCTGGTCTCTTGCACACATAATATACCAACCTTCCTTCTGTCCATCATATCAGCTAGCTCTCTCCCTATACCAGTCATACTGCCAACATTCAAAGTTCCGACCCTCACTACTACAGTCCTAGCCTTTCTCCTCTCTTCCTGCATTCGGCCATGCCTTCCGCCTCTTCTCCTCCTTCGGCCAACAGTAGCCCAATTTCCGCCAGCACCCTGTTGGCCAACAGTACTGGTGGCGGTCGCTGTTAACCCGGGTCTCGACCGATCCGGTATGGAAATATTTACTGGTGTCCACATTAAATTATTGATATGCAGGTGCATTTGACTTGCCCTAAATGCACTTCCCTGCCAGGTAAGCCCTCCATGCATAGTCTGATGCATCAGTTGTTAGGGTTTGGGTGGCAGGGGGTAGTGTGAATGGCAGTCCCTTGTTTTGGTGGCACGCCTCTGCCCACCAAAGGAACTCTAGGCGTAGGCAAGGTATGATGGGAATCATTGCTTCTAGATCCTGAGAATGTTGACACTATAGGCTTTTTAGGTACCATTGTAGTTTCCTCATATGCAGTCTTGTATATGGAATTAGAAGAATGCAGGAGGCCATGAACCCCAAGGCTTGTAGTATTTGCCTTGCAGATAGTAGGGTTTTTGTGGCCACTTGTTTGAAGTAGGTTGTCAAATGAGTTTGTTTCTCTGGCGTGAGGAAAGCCATCTGGGAAGTTGCATTCAAGCTTGCTCCCAGGAATATAATTTGTTGACAGGGTACCAGGTGTGATTTATTTTCATTTATGGTGTACCCCAGACAAGTTAGCACCCTTTGCACAAAGGCCAGATTATTCAAAAGCATGTCCTGACTTTCTGCCTGAATTAGGCAATCGTCCAGGTATGGGTATATTTGAATATTTCTTTGCCTGCAAAGATAGAGACATCCACAGGTTCAACAGCTGAACCATCTTGCGGCATTCCAGACTCCGAATGAGTCTCAGTAGAGGCCTGCGAATCTGAAGTGGCGGGTATCAGGAGCTGCGAAAGTGCCTCACTGAGAACCAGTGAACTGGCGACTGGCTTAGGAGAAGCATCGTCAGCAGCTTTGGACCTAGGCGGCCTGTCTCTGTCTTTATCTTTGTGTTTTTTCGGAATGTCAGTAATCGGATGGCTTACCGAAAACATATCAGGATAATTGAACCGAGCACCAAAATATTTAGAAGCAAAAATATACTGACAGATAGTTTGAGGTTTAAATAAGGCAAAAAAATGACAGCGAGGTACGTCGTGGTCAGCGCCTAGGCAAGGAATACAGTATGAATGAAAATCTTTATAAGGTATTTGCTTTTCACAAGAAATACAATTATTGACTTTTACTGACATCGGATTAGAGCAAGAAAAAGTTTCCCCAACGGGGTACTTAGCTTTAGTTGAAGACTTCGGTTCTGAAACTCGAAAATGAAAATTTCAGTAGTCGGCCAACCGGCACTTGCGAACTGCTTCTGCTTTGGGCACCGCACGGCAAAAAAGACAATGTAATGGCGTTGGCTGCATGTTTTATACCCCTGATGACCTCACGTCACAGAAGAAGAGACAGCAACTGACGCAGGACCCAAGACTTCGTTAATCAGGCCGACTGAGGCTACTGCAAGCAGATAACCCAAATGTGATGACTGCAACAGTGAAACACGAAGAACATCCAGGCATTTTGTTGTCAGCAAAGGCAGCAGCTGCTAAAAAGTTAGCATTCTGAATTTGAAGACCACCAGGAAGGTGTTCAGAATGGATAGATCCAGGAAGGAGTGCCAAGTGCCCTCTTTTCTGGGAACAAGGAATAGTCTGGAATAAAAGCCTTTGCCTCTTTGATCTGCGGGAACAGGTTCTACTGCCCCCTGGGATATGAGAGTTTGGACTTGTTTCAATGCCTCTGCCCACTGATTTGGAGGCAAGTCTGGGTACCCTCTTGGAATTGGGAGTTCACTGAAAGAAATTTTGTATCCCTGAAAAATTATTTTTAAGACCAACTGGTCTTTTGTTACAGAAAGCCAATTTCCTTTGCGGAGGGAGAGCCTTCCTACTAGCATTTGGTGAGTGAAAGGAGGGCAGAGGGGGGAGAGGGAGTCATCTGAGAGTTTTTGCCATAGAAGGAAGGCTTAGAACTCCCTGCCTTTGGGGCAGAAGTGGTCCAATGTTTGGTTCTCTGCTGTCCCTGGGATAAAGGCCTGGGTGGTCTGTCCCTGCAGGGCTTACCTTGCCCCTGTCTACTAGGTGCAGGAAAGGACCAGTGCTTAGATGGGAAATTCCTGCTGAACCTGGGAGGTTGAGCCTGAAAGAAATCTTTTACCGTTTGCATAGATTTTGCTTTGTCTTCCATCTTTTTAAGCACCTTTTCTGCTTTTACTCCAAACAAGCAGTCCTTATCCAAGGGTGCATCAATTAAATTAGACTTGACATGATCAGGGACAGGTTGTTCTTTTAACCATGCATGTCTCCTAATGACAGATCATGACACTGCTATCCTGCTTGAGACTTCTAGTGCGTCATATCCACAGTGTAATGAGTGTTTGGCCACTTGACAAGTAGAGTGCAGTAAGTCTGCTAACTCTTTCAAATTGGCACAATCAGGAAAGGTAGAAATCTTTTGTTTTAATAGTTCCAAAGTGTGTTGTTGATATTTTAGCATATGGAACTGACAGCTAAGGTTGCAGAGGTGTATACTTTTTTACCCCATCTGTCCAGAACTCTGGATTCCTTGTCAAAAGAAATAGGATTCTTTGCAGAACTAGCCTTAGCTCCTTCTGGTCCCTGTGTAATGACTTCTGGGTCTACAGCAGGATTTCTGTACAGATATTTGTGAGAATCCGGTACTCTGTCAGGTTTACTGGGAGCAGGAGGGCGGGAGTCAGGGGCTAAGCTGGAATCATGGAAAACATCATCCACCACTTCTAAAATAGGGGGGATGGCCAGGGGTCTTTCCTGGTGTAGGTCTAGAAACTCTCTTAGTCTTTTCTTAGACTGAGGGAAGTCCTGAGATTCCCAGTGGAAATGTTCCTTGAGGGTGTGAAGGGTTTCCATAAAGGAAAGGTCTTCTGATGGAGAGGCAGAAGGAATGAATTTCTCTGCATCTGAATCATCATAAGCAGTAAGAAGCTGTTGTTCCTCTTCAAAAACTGAATAATCAGATTCCTTAGAATCCTGCTCTGTCATTATTTCAGGAGAAGGGTGCCCTTTCCTTTTAGAAGTTGTGGCCTGACTACCCCTGATAAGGGAGATAAGATCCTCCGCCATCTTAAGCATTTGGACTTGGGGTGGTGGAGCAGGAGTGAAATGGAGATTAGAGGTAGATTTTCTAGGAGTGGCCTGGCTTCCATGCCTAAGAGTATCCATCGGTCTGAGAGAAACGGCAGTCGGATGCGAGGACGCCATTTTTTTGTCTAGAATCAGTAGTGCGATAGGCCTCGTCGGAAAGCCAGTGCCTGTGTCGTGGCTCCAGACCCAACCAAGGCAGAGACAACCAAAGGCTTGGAAGATGAAGAAGATCTCTGAGGCATACTGGACTCCGAAACGGTCTCGGTAGAGGCCCGTGTAGATATCGTATTGGACATCAGGGGCTGTGAAAGCACATCACTGAATTCCAGAGAACTGACTACCTTGCTTACCGGTAGCATAGTCGAAAGCCTTAGCCTTCTGTGGTCTGTCTCTATCTTTATCTCTACATTTTTTTGGGAATGTCTACGGATTGCTGGCAAACGGACTCCATTTCAGAATGTGAAGACGAAATATGAAAATACCTGTCTACAATAAGAGCTCTACGATGAATGGCTCTCGCGTTAAAGAGGGCACAGAATCAGCAATGGGGGACATCATGGTCTGGGCCTAAACAAGTGACGCAGTACGAATGGAAGTATCGGTGTGGGATCTGCTTTCCACAGGCAAGACAATTGTTAACTTTTTCGGACATCGGTTAGTGCAAGAAAAAATGATCCCCCAACGGGGTACTTTGCTTTAGATGTTTTTAGCTGTAATTCGAGCTCTGGTAGTGACCGACCGGCACACTTGCAAACTGCTTCTGCTACAGGCTCCATGGCAAGAAAGACTGATGTAATGGTGCTGGCTGCCCTGCTTTATAGCACTGATGACCTGATGTCAGTCAACAAGCGACAGCGGCTGATGCAGAAAAACATTGACTCTGGTATTTGGGCCGGCCGAGGGCTACCACATCAGGGATAACCCACAGGTGATGACTGCAACAGTAAAACAAGAAGAACATCCACAGAAGGTGATGCCATATACAGGACTGAAAGATTTGGGCTGTCTATGACGCAAGTTAAAAATACCTAAAATGATGGGGGAAGAAATTACATCAATATTCCGCTTCATCAACTAGGCTAGGAAGGATCATTTCCCAGCTGTTTGGCTATCTGCATGTTAATAGAGAAGCAATTAAATCAGCCTGCATACATTTTGGCAAGAATATCAAGCTGTATGTACTCAGCCTAACCAAATGGAATAATTTAAGGTTATTCTAGGCGTGTACTCAGGCATAAAATGCATTCCACAAGGACTACAGTTTCTGATCTGTTAAAGTGACATGGTAGTCAGAGGGAAGTAGCCTAAGAACCATTATTTCATTAAAGCAGGCCAAATATTTCTCTCTCTCTCTCTCTCTAAGAGGAACTAACTTGACTGGGTTACTCATAAGAAAAATTGTGCCTGAGTTTGGACTGAATTCCCACAATTTTACTTTTAAGTACTCTACCATGTTTGACAATATTTCTATAATCATTAAAAACAGCACTGGATAGGGTGGTATTCCTACCTAACACCAACAAGGACCAATGGCATAGAAACAGCATTACAGATACATAGAAAGGCAAAAGACCTGAGGTACAGGTTCCTCACTCCTGTGATGAACCTCCTTTCCACCCTTTTCACTACTACTGCTTCCCTTCCAATGATGTATTCCTTTACTGAAATAATATTTTCCAAACATATCAGCCTGCATTTTCTTGCACAGAATATAAGCTGCCATTTTGTAGACTATTTATCTCATCTTATCAAATGCTTTTTCATCCTTTCCACACTTTTATGCGTCTATCCTGTTGTACAGTTTGTATCATTATCAAAAAGCTATACTTTTCCTTTCAAATGTTGTGTACTGTGACTTACAAAAAAAAAAACAAAAAGGAATAGCGACCAGAAATTACTCATGTAATAACCTACTGATAACTATCCTTTCATTTGAATAAACTCCATTTATTATCTAGCTATTGCCAGACCATTTCCACTAACCTATGGACCATTAAAAGTCCAAAATTCAGTGACCACAGTGTGCTACTATGTTAAATGCCTTGCTAAGTTTAGGCTCTATGTACAGTCTTGGATATCCAGTCAGAGATATCTATTAAAACTGTTACTTCATTGTCATAGCAGTTTGGCAACTGGAAAACCCAGGCAGGGATGACGGGACCAAGCACCTCTTGCAGACTTACCCATCTAAGGGTGGAGCAGGTGATTCTGTCAGCTAAAAACTGCTATGCAAGCAGAAGCATGCAGAATAGTAGCTGTGGACCAGAATGACGTGGGCTTGGTGTTCTCAAGCTGCTGATGTTAGCCCTTGTTGGCATAATGGTGAAACACTGACAGAGGGGTGTAGAAGATCCCTTTGGTAATGCAGGTGCTCACCAGGGAGGAGTTAGGACCTACATTACAATTGCTTGGATGCTGGTAAGGACACAAGCACCCCCTGTGGCTGCAACTCCACCAGACAGCTATCACTTCTAGATACATCCCTAGTGTGGAGTGAGAAATGGGCTGAGTCTGACTGGGGAAGGCTCAAAGGTCAGTAAGCAGGGGGACAACAAGATACAGAGAATCCAGACTTCCAAATATTCCAAACCTAGCCAAGCACGTAATGAGTATTACACTGGTTCTTACACTCTTTAAAATTTCCTTTTTCCAAAATGCATCATTTAATGTTCATGGGTTTTGTTGTACTTTTCAAGATGTCAAACTACCGCACATTACACATTGCTTTCATATATACCAAAAGAACATTTATTCTCTTTATATATTTTTATTTACTTAATCTATTTGTTAACTGGGTGCCCACTAGACACAAGAGTCCCTTTTCAAGGGTGACCCAGGAGCAATGTCTAGTTAAGTGACTTGTTCAAATTCACACAGCAGGCAAAAGGAAGTAAAGTAATCTGGTTCCTGTATCTCTAACTACAGGAAGCAATTCAGTAACAACCCAGAGCCCTAGTCTTCTGCACTAAGTGCCAGACTAGATGTTTTAGGATCCCTACACTTAAATTACATTCAGTAATGAAAAGCTTTTTCTCTCAAATTTGGACTTTATCTGAACAATCTCTTCACAATTCATCCATCTTTGTCTTCTGTAAATTAATTATGGGTCTCCTAAGTTACCTACATTAAAGTAACCTGAAAGGATGTACCCTTTTTTACAAGGGCAATTTCTTAATCCACTTCTAGTTTGGTAATGACCTTTTAGGTTATCTTTAACAAATCCCAGTGCCCATACTACGTAGGTAAAAAAATAAGATCTTGTATGATTGCATAATGATGAATGCTGTCCAAGATAGATATCTCTTATTGCTGATAACACACTATTTGCATAAGTTTCAACTGCCAAACACTGCTTACTAAAACTTGGGGAATTGGCTAAAAAAACACCCAAATCCTCTTCCTCTGGTTTCTTTCTTCTCAGTGTTACTTAATGTGCACATGGATCATCTATTACTTGTACCACTGTGGAATACCTTACACTTGCCCTTAATAAAGGGCAATATTCATGATACATCAATTATTCTATCCTTTTATTCAACAATGCTTTAGGAATGAACATATCAACATAAAAATAGTGAAGGAGATAATAATAGCGGAGGGGATATTCATGAGACTGCTCATATCATCTGCATACTTAGCAGTGGAGGTGGACATTAAAGACAGTGTTCATATCTTCCATATACTTAATAGCACTGGGGAATATTAAGGAGGCTGTTTATGTCATTCACATATAACACTAGTGGAGGTGTGGGTACTAACACTAGTGGAGGTGGGTACTAATGAGACTGACAATGCAGCTAGAGTAGCTCACTTAGAAAAGAAGTCACATTTCTAAGAAGGAATTCATCTTTTTTATTAAAAAAACAGATAACGGCAAGCTTAGTACTGGTGCCCTCTCAGTTGTAGTCCCTCATTAAGCAGTTCTGCCTACATCCTTGACAGAGAACCTTTTTCTCAGTCTGTGCAAATAAGACTATCCCAATGATTATACTATCATCATGATAAAAGTGTGTGTACAGTCACATATTACATATAAGTTTATCCTCACAATAATCACAAAAAATGCTTCCCCATCAGAATGTGCAGTTGCATTCAGGTTAAGAGTTTTGTAAGGAGCTCACACAACCCACATGCTGCTTCTTTGTTAATGTTAGGCTTCAACAGAAGAATATTTAGGGAATCAAAATCCAGTGGACATGCCTATGGATTATTGGTCCAAACACTACAGTGATGTGATGAACTATGGTACACCTTTACATCTCTACTGCTTACAACGTCTTGTCATTCAGTTGCATGAAGTCAAATGTATAAGCTAGGCTGTACTAAGTAATGTTACAATGATAAAATAACACCGTTATCAAGATATAATAACAATGCTCCAAGTTTGCATTGACACAGAAAACTATACTGAATAAAATTCATAATCATTTTACAAGAAAAAGAATACAGAGCATACATACCATTCAACCTTCGCTGGATTGCTTCTTCTTGTAGACAGATAACATAAATCTGTTCATCTAGATCTTCAAGAATCTGAGAAGGTAAAAGGGAAATGTCTGAGTCATAAGAAGCCACATGTCTGCTCATTTTTTGTCACATTTATATCACACATTCAGCAAAAACTGCACTGGCATCTCTTACCAGAATGCAGCTTTGTATTACCATTAATAGAAACACAACATCCACTTGAACTTCCTATACAACGGAATATTTTTTCAATGGACTGGCAAATAAAAAAAAAAAAACCTCTAAACTTTAAACAGCTGTACCAGAAAGATGACATGCATTATTAAAGTTATGAAAGCTGATGGAAGAAGACCCAGAGTGTACTGAGTCTGCCCACGTGTTGCAGCCAGTCCATAAAGGACATTTACATTCTTTTCCCCTATATAACCCCACTTCCATCTTTCCCAAGCAGTCATGAACCAATCTAATGATCCAAACTCCACCTTCTTCTCAAGGGAATACACTCCAAGATGTTAGAGATGTGGCTTTAGGTCTCATGAAGGTAAGTTCACAGGCCTGACTGTCAAGCTTACAATCTACCGGTCTTCAAGAAGATAGGTGGGCTACTTAAACTGACAGCTCTTGAGAAACCTGTTAAAAATAACATCTGCCAATAAACATTCGGTAGATTGAAAAATTATGACTGAAAAGGCAATGAGCAACATGAAGGACCAAAATAAATAAAGTATTTGAAAAAGTTACAGGAATTAGCAAAAGGAAACCAATGACCTGCAACAGTGGCTGAGGACATAAGAAGGAGAAATGCCTTGGATGATGAAAGAGGAGGATGGCATAAGGCAGAAATGCATCACACATGAAATCAGAATTCAAGAAGAGAACAGAATAGAACAGTAGCAGTAATTATGGCAGGAGATGGATATATTCCTATTTTACTTTCTTTTGTTAATCAGGCAAGTCACTTGGCCTAAGGACCCTTTTCAGACAAAATCCAGGCCAATTAGGCAAATACACAGAAAAACACAAACATCTGAATATAGAAATGTTTTGTTACAAATATATGAATACAACAAACAGAACATAAGCATCACTAAAGGATATCAGAATATGAACACTGTTAACACGTACACAGAAGACAGAAAATAACAATACAAAAGGATCAATACAAAGTAACAACGTAAAACACATTAGTTTTACCTGGTAAACATTTGCAGTATACTATCATTAGCTATAAGGGATTGAACCCATGGAGATATTAGCTTCTACAAAGTTTACTGTGAGAGAAAGTATTGCAGTGGGGAATTACTATAGTTTGTACTATACATACTGCATACGGTCAAGTACATATTCATATTGTTGACATGTACTGAAAATAGGTGACATAATATTTAGATGTTGAATTTTTTTCAATATGCTTAGGCCTGATCTGAATAAACTGCACCAGTTCTTTGCCTTAAAATGACAAATGATTGTATGCATAACAAAATATAAAGAGGACTAGAGACCAGAGTTCAATTCTGTACATCACTTAAGTGAAGCAAGTAATATATGTTTGTCATTTAGAACGAATTACACTAAATTACATAAAGTGCAGCACACTGTGTACATTATATGCATGTATTAATTATTTTACCTTTGGAATATCTATGCTAAAGCCAGTAGTAGTAGTACACTTATATCCTACATAAATATAGGTCAATATAGTGTCCAGCTAGCCAGCCTCCATGAAGCCATACCTCTTAGATTCTTTACAAAATAATTCTTAGACAAAAATAAATATTAAATATAATAAATATTATTTAATTCACTCAGAAAGTTAATTGAACAACATGTATTGCATCAACATTCATTTTGTGAAGAATAAAAAATATAAAACTCTGATGCCTGGTAATACTGTCCAACTGTAATCTTCAGTAATTTATTAGGAAATCAAACATTTTACAAGGGGCAGGGCAAGAACAAGAGGCAAATCAGGGATGTTTCACCAAATCTTATACGGGAGACAAGGGACCAAGGGCAGCAGACAAACACATGCATTAAGGGGATGCCAAAAGCAGTACTGGAAGGTAGTTCTCAACATATTTTAGTAAGAAAAATTATGTCATGTGCAAGCTGGACCTCTCCCCCAGGAAGAAATTATCACACCTTTTGTTAGAATTCATCAAATGGAGAAGGGGAATCAAATGACATTAGTAAATCATACTACACTGCACAGTGTGCAGTCCTTTTAGTGTGAAGTGGGTTTTGAAGAAAAGACAGAAGCAGAATTCACTGCAGAACACAACATGCAAAATAAAAGTAGTGCAAGATCATCCTGCCATGTTAGAACACAAAATAATAACAGTTCAAAATATATGAAGAAGGAAGGACTCATACCACTGCCATGCTCAGCAAATTTTTTTAAACATCTTTATTAAATCATATTTGAAATAACAACATAGGTATACATACATTAAGAGAAAAGAAAAGAAAAGATAGTTACAGTTTCATTATTTTCATACAGTACGTACACACACTTTTTAACAACTATCACTCACTCCAACACAAGTTCATAGTTAAGTACTAAGCTACTTGCCAATGCAGGCAATTTTAAGCCTAGCCAGTTTCCCTCTTGGTGCTAGAATGAACCTAACTCATTTGGTGTTAGATTGGCCTTACACATCCTATGGTTGATAATTAATTACACCTTGCCTCTTGTGAAAATAACCAATCAGACCCTACATAATTTGATGTGACACATGTTTGGGATAAAGCATTTAGGAGCTGCTTCTGTGCATTAGTACTACAGGTAGCAGTCTTGGGGTAAATTTTCTAATACCCATACATAGATCCAAGTTGCGCTTGAATATGGACAGGGATGAGTTTTGTTTTATGTGGATGGGCAGCCTGTTCCAAAGCAGCGGTATCATCTGCGAGACGTATTTTCCCTCCAAACCATACTTTTGGTGTTGCAGAAGACTGTTTATTTCCGATATGATTTGACTTGCTGATGTGCAATAGGTTCATAGGTACTGGGGTCAGAGGATGCCTTTTATGCCAGACACAGATCACTTCACAGCATTCTGTAGGATACAGAGTATAATGACAGGGTTGTGGGTTGGTTCAAGTAGGACATATTGTTTAGGCCTTGTATCCTTTTAGTGAGGTATCTCTGTGGATGTTCCAGTTGTTGCATTTGTCTGGTAAGATACATGCCAAAGAAGGCCTTATACTCAATGACTGACCTAATGAGGGCTAGGTAAAGGGGAACACTGACATCTCCAGATCTAGACACAGTCCCTTTGTTTATAAGCTGTGCTATATAGAAGGGCTGTCTTACAACACTGGACACATGCTTATCGAAAGTTAGGTAACTGTCCACTTAAGTTCCTAAATTTCAAACAACTGGGACAACTCTTAGGGGCATATCATCAATGTGGTAGTTCCCTGGGATAGATGACATCCCACAGGATACAACATGCATTTCTGGATATTTAGTTTCAGTCCATGATTTTGACATCTGTTATTTGTTTGTGACAATCCTTCCTGCAAGGTAGACAATCATTTTGGGATTCGATGACTGCTCCTAGCTTGCAGTCATCTAGAAAATTAGTCAGCCAGAGCCCTTTGGTATTAGCCTTTACTTCACAGAAGTAGATGCCTAACAGGAGAGGTCCCACCACTGAACTGTGGGGTATTCCACTTTTGACGAGTCTCTTTGTGGAGGTAGCTTCCTCTGTTTTGACCTCCTGCATCCTAGCTGTGAGCCATTTGGTAACCTAGCTGGTGATGTAGGGGTTTGTTCCCAGTTTATTTAGCATTTCTACCAAGCCTGAGTGGGAAACTGTGTCAAAAGTCAGTTTGAGGTATGCAGTGTGAGTCATTTTACCTTCATCCGTTGTTTGGTGGCCTTTTTCAAAAAGTCCACCAGGCTGAGTAAGCATGACCTGACCTTAATGAATCCATACTGTGACTGGTCCAGTGTTTGGAGGTTCCCTTTGTCCTTAATGATTAGCTCCATGATAAACCTTTCCTTGGCTTTGTATACGAAGCTGGTCAGACTAATAGGTCTGTAATCAGCTAGGTCTGTGGAAGCTCCTTCTTATGCAGGAGAATGACTGTAACTGTTCTCCATTTACTTGGTAGAAAACCTGTATGGAGGCTAAGGTTGTTTGGGAGGTGGCTAAATTGTGTGTCATGCTATTTAAGATACATCCAGTGATAATTACAATACATAAATTGTTCATTTCTTGCCCTCCCGTGAAAGTAATTTCTCCTCCTGAACATTCATTCTGAATGTAATGTTCCCATAAATTCTACTTAAATCTATGTAATCTGCTCCTGCCTTTTTCTAAAGATCCCATCTCCATTTCGTCTATCTTGTTTACAAAATTCACTACTTCAGTTATAGTTGGTTTAGATTTTGATTTCTATTATTTAGTAATTGCTTTTTTGGCAACCAGCTGCATTAAACTTAGTAAGGCCTAACTACATCTAGGCAATTCAGATCCTATATAGCAGCTCAAAAAAATAATTTCCTTAGAATGATTTGCTTCTCCAAAATTTCTGATAAAGTACTCTTGGAGAGGATTTTTTTTTTTAAATATGTTAACTTGTTATACTCTGAAAAAACATGTTCTCATTTATCAGTCTCTCTTTCATCACACCCTCAACATTTGCTATCTTTGTATGAAAAAATTCTCAGTCTGCTTGGGGTAGAGCCAGTATAGCCTAATTATTGTACCCTGAGGAATAACATGTAAATTATGAGTTCCAATTACTTCATTTCATACGAAAATGTCCTCATAAATGTCTTAAGAAATTCAAGTCTCTTTTGTTATATTTTTCCTTACATGTCCCATAATACATCCTTACTATTGCAAGTTCATTCCTTGCCCATAAATAACCGTCCTTGCTGAAAGCTGATTATTTCTCCAAAAATTCTTAAATTCTACAATAGCAGTTTTAGGTGGAATATAAACGCATGCCAGTATTACCCTTCTCCCCTACCAAGAACACCTTAGTACCACAAATCTTCCATTACCATCTTTTTTTTTTTTAACACTAAAGGAGCCCCTTTACAAGTCAGTATGCCTCCTCTTTTCCTTTGCCCTAGACATTCTGTTTTAGTTCCACCCTGAAGTGAATTTATCAAATTCACATGCTTATTTATATCATGTATGTCTCCTAAAACATTGCCAGTTGCAGTCTACATTTCTTAATGTAATTCAATATTCATTGCTGCTTTTTGTGTGTACCTGTAAGGCCATTTACATTCCATGACAATACGGACAGTGTAACCATTAAAACAAAATGCTATAGCTCCCACTTATTATGCATGGTAGCTGTTTTGAATGTGTTATTTCCAACTTTTAGCTTAAAAGCACACTAACGTTTGGCAGGCTGATGTCATATGCAGTTGCTTCTTCTTTTATCCATTTGAACTTATATCACATTTTTAACACTTTTTGCTTCAATGAAAACAATCAAATAAAGCTAAACAGCATTTCACAAAACTATGCACATTTTCAAAAAATTAACCTTACCTATTCAGCTAGAAACAGTTGCCTAAATTAACGGCTGCAGCCAGAGGCATTAAACTATTTCAACATTAAGATTTCATATATTAAAGCGTATGTTACAATCTGTGTTCCCACGTACACTGACTGCCATCTGTTCTTTTTTATCTCTATTCCTCTCCAAAATGTGAAAACAATTTGCATAATTTCAGTAAGCATTACATTTTAGCCCCAAGAAAAAGTGCACAGGTTACCTTTAAATAAACTAAATTCTGCACTGTTATATTAAATGCATCAACAAAGTAAGGCTGCAGGGGAAACTACATATATAACTTATCTGCTTCCCACATTTTCATACAATTTATTTTTCACTGAACTGCTTGCAAATACGCATTTAAATGTTAAATACATTGTACCTTGTAGACTTCTCTCACGACAGAATATTTTAAGTTCTTGTGATTAATTGCTTGCACTTGCAAGAGCTCATCTCCAAGTAAAAAAAAAAGCTGCCAATGAGAAGAAAGCTAGTAACTTTGCAGATGCATTAAAGAATATTTGTAATTTTCACGCAGAACACTTTGCTTGGACTCCTCATGGTTAACTGCTTGTACCTGTAGACTTCTCATCTCCAAATGAGGGAATTTGCTAATGGAAAAATAGTTAATGACATTGCAAATACAAGAAAACTACAATTTCCATGCTTTTCATCATTTTGTCTTACTCTTCAAACTGATTTGCTTATAAACCTTTTGTAAATAGCTTAAACCAATGGCACTAGTTTAGACATCCACCCTTGCAAAATAACAGGGGAGATATTACAACTACGAACAAGTACTTGATTATTTTAATATTATTTTAATCAGTCACTGATACAATTCCCCCCACATTTAAAATACACGTCTACATGGCATACAAAACAGTTTTACAATATAACATGCAATTTATACCATTAAATGTGTATACAAACATTAATAAAAACAAAAATGTTTTATTTACAGATACTACTTCAGTCCCTTCAGTGGCCTTCTAAACATTAATGACAAACTTGGATTTATGCTTTACAGTTCTCCCACCAATTTAACACAGTAAACAAAATTCCATTTTCCCTTGGTCACTTCCAAGTCACATACCTAATCATTTATGTAATGGGATTAATATTTTACAGTCTTCCACTTATTCTCTAATTTCACAATATTGCTGATCTTCTTCCTGCTCATTTTCATCTCCCAACACCAGTCTCTGGTTCAAACCCAAAGTACTCCTGATTAATTTAGTTAGCTCCTGTGCTTTTTTCTGTCACTCAAGCATTTTCTTTAGAACAGTGGAAAAGACTTCACTGGTAACGTTTTTCTATGGGTTTTGTTATCAGAAAAATGAGAAGCAAAGTCCCCTTCTGCGTCTGTCTCACTTACTGTTAAATGAACCTTTTTTACCTTATTTTGTTCTCCCCTTAACCTGTTCTGCATCTAAAAAGTGTCAGAGCCCAGAGGAAAAAAATATTAAAAAGACAGCTGGATACAGCAGTATGAATCTCACACCTGCCTCTCAACATTCCCTGACTGCTGGGATAAATATACTTATCTTCTGCATGGTATACACTGAATAATCAATCTGCTGTCCCCAAACCGTAACACTTTTTTCCAAAATTTTGTCTGGAGCAACTTCGTCTGCTTAGCTTATATATTTCCATCTTTGCTAACATAGGTCTTGGCTGCTTTCAAATGGCCAAGTTTGGAGCAGACACATAATGTGCCCTTTCATTTAACAAATTCTGCTGTGGAACACCCATCCAGTTGTTTATTTACCCTTTTTGTCAAAATTAATGCAGTCTATTTCTTCCAGTTTTTCAGGTAAAGCAGAAAATCTCAGATTTTCCCTTTGCACTCTGTCTTCTAACACTACTACTTTTTGAAACAACTCTTTTTGACAAACATCATGGTCAGCAGCCTTTTCTTCATTTCAAACTCTGATTTTTGCTGTTATCAACTCATTCAAAAAGTTAGTTAAAGCTTCTTCTATTTTTCCAGTCATTTGTCGCTTGACTAAATACATTCCTTCAACATTTCACTTGTCTTAAACATATCTGAGAGAATTTGATATATTTTTCCTCCAAATTACTGGAAGCCATCTCCTGCACCAAAACTGAAACCTGAACTGATTTGTGTTGAATAGCTAGAAGATTCTTTCCAACTAGTGTTTTCTCTTCTCCTTTTCTGGTCAATTTTCTGTCATTTTCTCCAAATTTCTTCTTTGCTGGCATGTGGACAGTGTAATTACTAGCTAGTAACTGAACTTGATCCATTTGGTTAGGTTTCGCTGATTTTTTTTCTTTTTTTTCCCACAACTGCATGTTTCACACATTGAAGATCTCTAATCAACATGTTGATCAGTGTGAAGCAATCTTGGCTTCCTTCTATACTCAGCAACTTTAGTGGTGGTGGTCAACAATCAACCTCAACTGAACTTCAAAAGTACATAAGGGGCTAAAATGCTTTTAAGACAAAATAAGACGGAGATTCAATGATGTACTAACCTTTTAAAAATGGAAGACGCAACATCAAATGACTGAAGAGCTGAGAAAAGGAAACAGGTTCAAGATGTGGGATCAATGTAGAGAACAGGGAGAAATGTTGAACAGAAGCCATGGGTAAGTTCCTAAAGTGATGAATCAGTAAGTGGTGATAATTGTGCCAGAAGGAAGAAGAGAAAAAGCAAAGGTCAGGGGGGAGAGAAGGCAATTGGAGCACTGAAACAGCCAAAACAAAGGCAATGTGAAGAAAGATTGAAGACAGTGAATTCTACAAAAATGCCTGGCAGAGTTTGGGGACAGCCAGTGGCAGAAGAATAAGAAAAAAATTAGCAGCTTGTATATAACAGTACAATATAAGCCGTTGTGGGAGAAAGATCAGAATGTGAAAGGGAAGCAGCCATATCAATTACTTAACAAGCATCCAGAGCCTGGCTTTGTGGCACACAGGGATGAAGCACACACTGTGATCTTGGTGACTGGGGTTCAGTGAGCAGCACCATTACTGGAACAGCTAGGCAAGGAGAGGTAAGAATGAAAGGGGTGTCATGCTTTTCTATCCTTGTGGGGAGAAGGTTGTGCACTTGGAGGTAGAGTTTGCTGTGATGATGGAGTCCATGCAAACCACAACTCATATTCAGGGGAAGGGTGGGGCTGCTAGAAGGAGTACTCCTTGCAGAAGTGAATTGCACATCCCCTCCCTGGTGCTTCACCATATCCGTGCATGGGTTAGGACTGCTAAAAGTATAAAGTAAAAAAAAAAAAAATCAAACCTCACCTTATGCCTGTTTGAATGATAGCCCCACTTGGTCGATCTTCTTCACAGTAACAAGGAACAAATGGGCCTATGATAGCCCCACTTGGTCAATCTTCTTCACAGTAACAGGGAACAAATGGGCCTACTGACAAGGAGCACTCTGTTCTAGACAAAGAACAAAACTGATATTTATACAGGGATCCATTCATTGGATGTGGTGGGTTAACAGAGAAGGTAGAAGAATGATTGTTGCATGATAAAGGCAGATATAACACAGGTGTTAAAGAGAAGCAAATGAAGATAACGGAGTAATAAGTGACACCATTAGAAGTAAAGAAAGTAGAAGGCAGCATACAATAAAATAAAAATATGTGTGCAAATAAATTGAAGATGAGAATGAAGGGATACAGGAGGACTGTAATAAGAAAAACAAATCAGGGAGGAAAAAAATGGAAAATAGGTAAAGATAATGCTAGAAGTCTAAACCTCAAAATGCACTCTCTCGAGGCACTCCTAAAAATGGAGAACATCGATATTTGTGCAGTGACTGAGACCTGGTTCAAGGCTCCAGAGAGCACCCCTGCAATACCAGGCTACAATTCTTACCACAGTTTTCGGCCACAAAACCAAGACCGAAACACTAAAGGTAGAGGAGTGTCCATATTCACCAAGGATATTCACACCTCCAGGCTAGTTGCCCAACACAATGCATCTGAAATTCTCCAGGTGCAACTAACACTAGGTAAGACTGCAATTCAAACTGTAGCTTGCTACAGATCCCCCACCATACCCCAAGATTCTCACTACACCTTCCTAAATATACTGGAAAACATTAAGATACAACCAAACACCCTAATACCACGTGATTTCAACTACCCTGCCATTAATTGGGAAAACTACTCGGGTACCAACTCCTTTTCCCAACGGTTCTTGGAATTCATAAATTCCAAAGCCCTGGATCAACTAATCCACTGTCCCACTAGGGGCTCCAATATCCTAGACCTGGTCATTACTAACATGGGAGATAGATGCTCCACACCAGTGGTCACCCCCTCACTGGTCAGGTCTGACCATAAGCAAATCACCCTTGACATCCACATCCCACCCCCACCCCCACTCCCCGGTAAGGAAACCTCCTTAAAAAACTTCTCCAAAGCCAACTTCATGCTACTGAAGTCAGAAGTGACAAACTTCACAACACCCACGCAGACGGGATCTGGAAGTTCGACTGCAGAATCCTACACTAAGGCACTGTACGAGCACATCCATTCGTGCATGAATCGTGCCATCCCAAATAAAACCAAGATGCTTTTCTCCAAAAAAAGGAAGCCAATCTGGTGGTCCCCTGCTATAAACAAACTATAGAACAGAAGGAAGAAACTGTTGCAGAAAAAAAGAAAATCCCAGGATGCAAAACACTCCCTCACCAGCCTCAGTAAGAAGCTGAGATCCCTCATAAAATCCTCAAAAGCTAGTTACGAAAATAAAATTGCCAAAGATTCCAAAGACAACCGCAAGGCATTCTATAGTTATGTCAAGAATCTAAATGGCAATGCTCAGATCTGCTCTGAGCTACAACAGAATGGCATTAAATATACTGATCCCAAGGATATTGCCAATATCCTGGCAGATCGATTTAGTGCCAACTTCACCCCTCTCTCGCCCCCTAAAGGGCCCATCTCAATACCAAAAGACTGCCAAATTCACAGCCACACAGGTAGAAACAGCACTCTCCAAAGCTAAGAATACAGCACCCATGGGACCAGATGACATCCCAGGCTGTGTACTACATGAACTACAAAATGAACTGGCACCCCACCTAAGTGTCATGTTTAATCATAGCTTCCCTACGTCACTCGATGGGTTGCCAACTGGCTTAGTGACAGAACCCAGACTGTAAAAGTAGCCGACTCCAAATCCAGCTCCAGACAAGTGACAAGTGGAGTACCTCAGGGCTCAGTCCTGGGACCACTCTTGTTTTGCATCTACTTCCCTGAAGTACAGGCCAACACTAAGGGACTCTGGCTAACAAAGTTTGTAGATGACTGCAAACTGAGAACCATTACTGAATCCCCAAATGATGTGGATATTCTACAAAAGGGCCTTACAGAAACAGATGCCTGGTGCCAGAGACATGGGCTCAAGCTTAATGCCAAGAAATGTATAGTCATCCCCTTTGGAAAAAAACATGTACCCATGAACTACCACATAGGTGGCAGGACACTAAACATCGAAAGTGTGATGAGAGACTTAGGGACACAAGTGGACAGTGGTCTCACTTTCGATAACCACATCACCACAACAGTCAGGAAATCCTTCTACGTGGCACACCTCATCACTATGGGCTTTTCATCCAGAAAAAAGGAGGTCATTGTCCCACTGTACTCATCCCTCATTAGACCCATTATAGAGTATAATGCCCCATTTGGTATGTACCTCACAAGACATCTGCAACAGCTGGAAAGGCCACAGAAACACCTCACTAAAAGAATCACAGGCCTAAAGCAGATGCCATATGCTGACTGTCTAAAAACACTCCAGCTATACTCTGTGGCATATCGTCTACTCAGAGGAGATCTCTGCTTAACATACAAGGCCATGTCAAACCCTGAGCTGTTGGACATGCTCCACTTAAAGAAATCCCAATCCCTCAGAGCCACATGCTCCAGGGATCTAAACCTTATCATCACAATGAACAAAACATGCTGGCGGGATAGGTTCCTGACCCAGAGACTCCCCATACTCTGAAATAGACTGCCCATACATGTCAAGCAGAGCACCTCATTGGCCCTCTTCAAAAGGAACCTTGATGATTGGATGGGCGATAGGAAATTCGACTGATCATGTCAGTCGCCCTGCTAGACAGGGGCCCAGAGAAGTAAATATTGTGGGAAAAAATTTCCAGGGAATTGTTATGGCTAGGCTTGCATAGACCTTAGGGCCGATAGCCTAGTACCAACCTATGAACCTATAATGAAAGAAAAAGAGACAAGGATAGAGAAATCTGTATGAGAAATGTAACTGTAAACAAAGAAGAGAATGGGAAGAGACTGACAGAGAACAATCTAAAAGGAATATAAGGAATAAACACATTGCTGGGGGACAGTTTCAATAACAAAATGATATGACTGAACGATAAAAATGCAATGAAAGTAGTGGAAGATGGAAACTAAGCGGGTAACAGAATCACTCTCACTAACAAGCCACACCCCTGAAACCTCACTCTCACACCTACCCCAAAAACTAACAAATCTCTACCCTACCCAATCTCATCCAACCACAGCTTAGCATCTATCCCTGTGCACATTCATTTACACCCAGTCTCTCAACTCCAAATACTCCATCCATAAATAGAATATTAACTAAACTCTTCCCACCCCAGAAACTTATCTATACAAGTTCTACTTTTCTCCCCTTTCTAAAATGCTTTCACTAACCTTTACACTAATTGTAAGCCCCGCTATTACAGTACATTTAACCTCCTATCATCACATCAGTAACCCAAAGCCTCAAACTAAATCCACCACCTGCCTAAACCCTACGGAAAACAAACCAGCTTTTCTACCAATATCACCATCTATTTACAATATCTCAATTTTTGACTTTGCTTCATTCACAGTTCTCCTGTACAATTAAACATCTACATTTCCACAAAATGCAACACATTTAAACAAAATATCTAAAAACTATAGTTTATATAGCATCCCAACTCTTAATCAGTGGCGAAATACAGAGAAATCCTGGCCCTTCAAGCAACAACCTCCCTACAACCAGGCACATAACATTCTAAACCCCCTCAAGAAACCCACAGACCTCCTAACACTTAACATGAATATCAGAAAAGAACAGTTGTGTACCTACCATAAATTTAGATGTTCGAGTGTATTCACTGTTGCAGTCTTTACTCTTGGGTTACCCTGCTGGCAGGCTACCCGCAGTCGGCCTGAATTCCAAAGTCCTTGCATGCACTAAAGTAAACATTTCCTTCATCTACAAGCAAATACACCACATAGGTTATATAGAATAGGGAAGTACAGATAAAACACAGCAAATGAAAGGGGGACGGTGGGAGGGTAACTTGGACTGCAACAGTGAATACACTCGAACATCTGCATTTATGGTAGGTACACAACTGTACTATGTTTATCGTGTTTCACTGTTGCAGTCATTACTCTTGGGTTGAATCCCAAAGCTGAGGATGGGTGGCTGGGTTAAGAACTGCAGTGGCAAAGCCTGCTCTGGATTTGGAGTAGAGGTAAGTGGTAGTGCTTTGTAAAAGTGTGCACTGAACTCCAAGTTGCAGCCTCTAAGATATCTTTGGTTGGTACTCCTCTGAGGAAGGCTGCTGAAGTGGCTGCTGCTCTGGTAGAATGTGGCCTAATGCCCTTAAGCACTGATTTGCCATGCTGTGAGTAGCAGAAACTAATGCAATGACCTATCCATTTAGAAATAGTCTGTTTTGAGATAGCCTTTCCTTGTGATCCTGCAGCATACACCACTAAAAGTTGCTCAGTCCTTCTGAAAGCTTTAGTTCTGTCCAAGTAGAAACATAGCTGTCTGTGTATGTCCAAAGAATGCAGAAGTCTCTCACCCTTGTTCTGTGGGTTTGGATAAAAGGTAGGCAAGTGAATGGTTTGGTTGAGGGCCAAACTGGACACCACCTTTGGCATAAATGTAGGGTTTGTCCTCAGAGAAACCCTGTCTGGATGAAAAATGATAAAAGGTTCCACAGCCATGAGTGCCTGTAACTCCCAGACTCATCTTGCAGAGGTTATTGCTAGGAGCAGAGCTGTTTTCCAGGATAAGAATTTTATATCTGCTGTTGAGGCTGGCTCAAAAGGAGGCAGAGTGAGTTTTTCCAAGACATAATTGAGGTCCCATGCATGTATTGGTGCTCTCCTTGGAGGCCTGATGTTTTTGGCTCCTCTGAGGTACTGCCTTATTAAAGGATGAGAAAAGATAGGCGGTTCCGTATTGTAATGGGCTGAAATGGCAGAGGCATGAATCTTAATTGATGAAAAGGAAAGGCCTTTGTCCAGCATCTCAGTTAAGTATTGTAAAATCTGAGGAATATTTGGTACATAAGTTTCAATGCCTCGCTCCTGGTTCCAAGCACAGAATCTCTTCCATTTTTCTGCATAAGATTTTCTGGTACTGGGCCTCGTGGCCTCCAAGATAAAATCCATAACAGCTTTTGAAAGAGGAGTGCTCTGAATGACTACATTATCCACCGTGCTGCCGGATTTAGGGTCCTGAGTTGGCTGTGCAGGATCTGATTGTTTTGTTGGGTCAGTAAGTGAGAAGTTTGAGGCAATGACCATGCTGGATCTTGAGACAAGCTCTTTAGGATTGGGGACCATGCTGGACCTTGAGACAAGCTTTTTAGGATTGGGTACCAGTGCTGGCGTGGTCAGTCTGGGGCAATCAGTATCATTTTTGGCTTCTCTTGTCTGATCTTTAGGAGTATCTTCGGAAGGAGAGGCAGTGGAGGAAAGGCATATACTGTTAGGTTTTTCCAGCTGAAGGATAGGGCATCCACTTTCCATGCTTGTTCGTGATAAATCTTTGTGCAAAATCTCTGTAACTGGCAGTTGTGAGGGGAGGCAAATAGATCTATGTCTGGGCATCCCCATTTCCTTGTTATCATGCTGAAGACTTGTGGATCCATTTTCCACTTGTGGGGATCCATGAGGTTTCTGCTTAGTTCATCTGCCATAGAGTATTTATTTTTCCTGGCAGGAATTGTGCTTGCAGGTGAACTTGATAAGCCAATGCTGTGTCCCACAAGGTCATTGCTTGTCTGCAGAGGGGATAGGAATGTGTGCCTCCCTGCTTGTTTATGTACCACATGACTGTAGTATTGTCCGTATTTATCAGTAGATGTCCTGGATGAAGTAGATAATTGAAGGCTGTCAGGGCATTCTGAACAGCTAGCATCTCTTTTTGATTGATATGAAGATGCATCTGGCTTGCGGGCCATGTGCCCTGAATACATTTTCCTGCCATGTGGGCCCCCCAGGCATAATCTGATGCATCCGTTGTTAGTGACTGCCTGACTGTGGGTAAAGTGAATGTCAGACCCTTGTTGTGCTGACAGGCCTGTGCCCACCATCGAAACTCCTGTTGCAGGCAAGGAATGAGGGTAATTAAAGTTTCCAGGCTGTGGCAATGTTGAGTCCAAACACTTTTTAGATACCATTGTAGTTTTCTCATATGCAGTCTGGCATATGGAATTAGCAGAATGCAGGATGCCATGAATCCCAAGGCCTGCAGGATTTTCCTTGCAGATAACTGGGTCTTTGTTGCCAACTTTTTGAAGTAAGAAGTCAGTTGCCTTTGTTTGTCTGGCGTGAGATAAGCCATCTGGGCAGTTGTATTTAAGGTTGCACCCAGGAATATTATCTCTTGAGAGGGTACTAGTTTTGATTTATTTTCGTTTATTGTGTACCCTAGGCAAATTAGTAATCTTTTTACAAACGCCAGATGCTTTAGAAGAATGTCTTTGTTCTCTGCTTGAATAAGGCAGTCGCCCAAGTAAAGATATATTTGAATTCCACTTTGTCTGCAAAATGCAATTACTGGTGCCAGGCATTTTGTGAAGACCCTGGGTGCAATAGATAAGCCAAAGGGCAGTGCAGAGAATTGGTAGTGCATTGAGCCAGCTATGAATCTGAGGTATCTTCTGGAAGATTGTCTGATAGGGACATGCAGGTATGCCTCTTTTAGGTCCAAAGTTACTAGCCAAGCCTTCTTGCCCAGCATGGGCAGTAGCTGTTGCAGAGTCAACATCTTGAATTTTGGAACATCCAGAAACGTGTTTAGTATAGACAGGTCCAGTATTGGTCTCCAGGCTTTGTCCTTTCTGGGCACCAAGAAAAGTCTTGAGTAAAATCCTTGCCCCTGCTCTTGCTGTGGTACTTGTTGAATGGCCCTCATGTCCATGAGGGCTGTAATTTGCTTTTGTGCGTCTGCCCATTGATTGTGTGGCAGGTCTGGCATACCGTTTGCCCTTGGCAGGGTGTGAAAGTGGAACCTGTAGCCCTGGGACACTATGTTCAAGACCCATTTGTCCTGGGTAATCATTCGCCAATTTGGTGAAAAAAGTGCTAGTTTTCCCCCTAAGGGGGCTGCCAAAAGATAAGTGCTTGGATCTGGCAGAGGAAAGTCATTGGGACTGTTTCCTGTATGGTTGTGATTTGTCTTCTCCACTTTTGGAGGTAGAAGCACCCCATTGTTTAGGCCTGTATGAGCATTGGGGCTGAGATCTGCCTCTGGGACGTCTGTATCTGCCTCTTTGTGGCCTGTCTGACGCTGGAAAGGACCAATTCCTTGTAGGCCAGTTCCTGCTAAATCTGGGTGGCTATACCTGTAGGAAATCCTTAGCTGTCTGCATGGATTTCGCTTTATCCTCCATTTTCTTTAACACCTCTTCTGCCTTAACACCAAACAAAGTATCATGTTGTAATGGAGCATCCAATAATTTACTTTAACATGATCAGGCAGATTCTGTTCCTTTAACCAAGCATGCCTTCTAATGACAAAATCCGTAACAGCGGCCCTGCAAGAGGCCTCCAGTGAATCAAACCACATTGCAAAGTATGTTTTCCCACTTGTTCAGCTGCATGCAATAAATCCTGCATTTCCTTGTTATCAGAACATTCAGAATTTGTTAACATTTTCTGTTTAAGCAGTGACATTAAGTATTGCTGGCATTTAAGCATATGAAACTGACAATTTAAAGCCCTTACAGCCAAAGTAGCTGAAGTGTATACTTTTTTCCATCTGTCCAGTGCCCTAGAATCCCGATCAGAGGGGACAGGGTTTTTTGCAGCGGAAGCCTTGACCCCTTTGGGACCCTGAGATATAGCTTCTGGGTCAGCAGCAGGGTTTTTATATAGAAATTTATGAGAGTCTGGGACCCTGTAGTATCTGTCTGGCTTAGCAGGTGCAGGGGGTAAAGAGTCAGGAGACAGGCCTCTCTCTGAAAATACATCATCTACAATGTCTAGAACAGGTGGAATAGCAAGAGGTCTGTGGTGAGGTAGTAAAATAAAGTCTCGGAGCCTTTTCTTAGATTCTGAGTAATCTTGGCTCTCCCAGTGAAAATGCTCCCTCATGATACGCAGGGTTTCCCCAAAAGAATAATCCTCAGGAGGAGAGGCTGAAGGAATGGATTCTTCAGCATCAGAATCCTCGTAGGGAGTATCCCTGTTCAGAAGAGGAATCAGAGGAAATTGAAACCCTCTTATCAGGAGGGGGATGGGAACCCCTGACCAAAGTAATTAGGTCTTTGGCCATTTTAAGCATCTGTTTTTAGGCATGAAAGTCTGTGTAGGAGCATGCTGTACTTCTTTGTCTTTAGAACTGCTTTAGTCTTTGTCTTTGAAGCTGAAGTTGGCTTAACACATAACTGTGAAGGTCTGAAGACACCCTCAGAAGCCGAAGCCTGCTCAGTGGCTCCGGACCCATCTGAGGGAATGGTTTCCGAGTGTCCAATACTTTGAGTATCCAGAGGCCCAGTCTGCTCCACGTGGGAGTCGGCGGCTGCCTGTGGCTCTGAGGTAGCGGGCGTCAGGGGCTGCGAAAGCGCCTCACTGAGAACCGGCGACTGGCCTAGCGGAGGCATTGTCATCGGTTTTGGACCTTGGATGCCTATCCTTTTCCTTGTCCTTGCGTTTTTTGTAAACTCCGGTCATCGGCTGTTCCAACGGCATTATATAGTTAAATCTTCAGCCAAAGTAATGAAATGCAAAATCGAACCGACGCTTAATAGTGCTTTGGTTAAATCTAGCACAAAACCGACAGCTAGCAATGTCGTGGTCAGGGCCTAGGCAAGGAATACAGTAAGAATGAAAATCCTTATGAGGTATTTGCTTCCCACAAGAAATACAATTAGTAACTTTTTCTGACATCAGTCTGGAGCAAGAAAAAAGTTTCCCCAATGGGGTACTTTAATGAAGACTTGGGTTCTGAAATTTGTATTTGAAAATCTCAGGAGTCGGCTGACTGGCACTTGCGAACTGCTTTTGCTTCGGGCACCGCACGGCAAGAAAGACTGAAGAAAATGGCGTCGGCTGCATTTTTTATACCCCTGGCGCACTGATGTCAGGGAAGAGGCGACAGCAACCGACGCCAGACCAGGACTTTGGAATTCAGGCTGACTGCGGGTAGCCTGCCAGCAGGATAACCCAAGAGTAATGACTGCAACAGTGAAACACGATGAACATCTTACTGAATAAAATATCAGAACTACATGCCACTCTGGCCCTTTACTCCCCTGACATAGTTCTTCTCACAGAGACCTGGCTAAAACCACAAATCAATGATAATGAATTTGTTCACCCTGGGTATAATGTTCTTAAACAAGACAGGACATTCAAAAGAGGTGGCGGCCTTGTGCTACTCTTTAAAAAAAACCTGACTATTGATATATCACACAACAACCCACCAAATTCACTAAAGCTGAAATAATATTCATCAAACTAAAAATAAATTCAAAAAAAGCCTACATATAATTGAAACCTATATACCCCCACCCAGCAACAACATAATTAAAGTATAATCCATTCTAGAGAGGGCATCCTAAAACATCCTCCAAGAAACTATCATACTGGGTGACCTAAACACTGAATGGTCCTCCTGTGACTCACCCACCAGACCAAGTCACTCAGTTAATCAAATCCACTACCCGAGTGGAGAAAGTATCTAAAAAGGAGACCATCTTAGACTGGATCCTCACTAACCGGCCATCTCAATCCTACCTTGCCGGTTCCCTTCTGGACACCATCAGTAATCACCTTCCCACCTATGTAATTAGACAACAAATGAACCCAATAAAATCCACTACCCTCCAACAAATCCAATATACAAAAACTTCAAAACCCCCAACTTCGTATCCACACTAAAACAATGCAACTGGAAGCCACTATCCTTTCTCCCCCTGGATAGTGCTGTAGACTACTTCAACAACACTTTCCTTAACATTCTAAATCAGCTCACCTCTATCAGAACTGTTAGAACTAAATCCAACTATGCATTCTGGCTTACGAAAAATACCAGACTACTACTAAAATGGAGAGATAAAGCCCGGGACTCATGGCAGCACAATAAAACACAAACTAATAGGCAAGCTTACCTGGAGCTAAGGAATAAAGCCAAAAAATAAATTAGGACAGACAAAAGGAACCACTATACAGACATCCAATTCAAACATAAAATTAACCCACAAAAGTTCTGGGCTGCCATAGATAAAATCCTGCAACCAGGTAAGACCAGTACTTCTTCCCCAAATATCGATACCACCAATAACACTGCCACCCAATTCAACAATTACTTTACCAAATCCATTCTAGCCCTCACTAATAATAATAATAATTCTCCTACTACATATCTAAACCTATCATCCTCATCTAGTGACCAAAATAGCTTCTCCCAACAACCTATTCCTACTAGCACAATATGCAAATATCTGAGTAAACTTAAACCCACAACCCTGGCTGCTGATAAATTACCTGCTGAATGCATCAAGATCGCAGCCACAGCCATCTTATATCCAGTCTCCCTACTAATCAACTGCTCCTTGTTGGAACAATGAGTTCCTTCCTTCTTGAAAATTGCACATACAATACCACTTCACAAAGGGGTAACTCAGTAGAATTATCTAACTACTGCCTTATTGCTATCCTCTCTCCCTTATCGGAGATACTTGAAAAATTTATACATTCCCAAATAATTAACTATCTCCTTACTAACAAACTGCTGTCCAACACCCAACATGGATTCCATCCTAATCTTTGTACTACTACAGCCCTGATTAGTTTTACCAATACTGTAAATCAATACCATAACAAAGGCAACCTTGTCTCCCCCCACTGTCTTTCTTGATCTCTCCAAGGCCTTTGATATGGTCTCCCATCCCAAACTCCTAACTGCCCTCTCCAGTCTTATTCTAAGCCACTCCTCTCTAGACTGGTTTCAGGATTATCTATCCAACTGCCAGCAGACAGTAAAATGGCAAAATACCCTGTCTCCACACCTACCTGTCACCTTGGGGGTACCCCATAGCTCCATCCTCGGCCCCTCCTCTAACATATTTACCAATCAACTTCACAAATCGACCCAGCATGCCACACTAGTCTGGTATGCTGATAACTCCACCCTAATCTGTTTGGACCAATCACTCCCTCAACTCCAGAAACTGACAAAAGACTCCTTTGCTGCTGTTGAAACCTGGTTAGCTATAAACTAATAACCCCAAAAAACCCAACTAGTAATATTCCATCCCATAACAGCCCCAGACCTCATACAAGCTCTCACAATATACTCAACTAATAACACCCTATCACATCGGTTCATAACACCAAAATACTAGGAGTTTTCATAGATCACAATATGAAATTTGATATGCATATTACACAGACAATAAAAAAAGTCCACAAAAAACTCAGAACACTATACAGATGCGGAAAATATCTCACCAACAATATTAAATCTACCATCGCAAGAACCCACGTAGTCTCCATGCTTCTCTATGCCTCCCCTATATTCACCAACCTAAATAAAGCAGACCTAAAGAAACTTAACACTTGGTACAACAAAATAACTAAATTCACAACAGACTCAACCTGTAGTACACATCACTGCCTAGCAATCAAGCAATTACTTTAGCTACAATTACCTAACCTGCTCACCTACAACCAACTTAAATAGCCCAACAAATCCTATAAGATCCTGATAAAAATCTTCGCTGAATGGCCTACTAAACATCTATTCCAACAACCGCCTACTAAGATCCACCAACAAAGCACTAGTTGACATAACCAAAAGCAGAAACAGCAATGGTGACTTCCTGTACTTTTCTTCTGTTGCAAAAGCATGCAATGCCATCCCACTAGATATCAGAGCCACAGAAAACAAAAATAACTTCAAAAAACTCCTCCGGGCCCATTTACACAAAATCTTGAAAGCTCAAAATCCTGAATCTCAAAATACTGAACTCAAAATCTTGAAAGTTCAAAATACTGAAAACTCATAATACTGAATCTCATAATATAAAAAAATATACAGAACACCAACATTGATTATATTGCAGCAGAAATACATACAGAAACATATTACCCTTCTACAATTATAAGCAGGGGGCAAGCCCCCATGCACCCCCCCACATACCCTGCTACTTAAATATATCAACTCAGAGATCGCACTTCACTACAATAAGAAGAGTTATGTTGTAGCATAGTACATTAAAAGGGAACATGACTAAACAGGCAGTCATGAAGCATATAATGGTATGTTTGTCATTGTCTTCTGTGAAGTGAGATCTCGGAGTTGATATATTTAAGTAGCAGGAAGTGTGGGCAGCGCAGCCCCCCACATGGGGGAGGTGCAGGGGTGCTTGTCCCCTTCTTATAATTGTACAAAGGTAATATGTTTCTGTATGTATTTCTGCTGCAATATAATCAGTGTTGGTGTCCTGTATGTTTTTCTATATTATGAGATTCGGTACTATGAGTTTTCAGTATTTTGAGCTTTCAAGATTTTGAGTTCAGTATTTTGAGATTCAAGATTTTGAGCTTTCAAGATTTTGAGCTTTCAAGATTTTGAAGTGAATCCGTATGCAGAGGTGTACTGAAGGTACAAACAGCACATTTAATATCCCCTTGACAGAAGGGGCAAACATTTTCAAGTGTGACCATGCAAACCCTTGCTTTTGACAAATATTCATGATAATCAAGAAATAGATATAGCCTGAAATCCCCTATTCTTTTTGGTACTATAAAACCATGAATAAAATCATTCACATTAATGATCATGATGGACAGGGTGGATGTCTCTTTTCTCTAGAGCTTCTGTGTCTCCTCCTCTGCTCCAAGATTTTGTCTTTGTGAATAGACTAGCAAGGTATAAGTTGGGAGAGGGAACAAAAAGTCAAACAGTATCCTATCTCTTTGTCCTTGATTTGTGTCTGACATATTGTTGCTCCAAAAAGCTGCATGGAGGGACAGTTTCCATTTGCTCATCTACTGCTGGAGATGGTCAAGGACAACATCAGAGCAGGAACATGGCACAACTTTGACACAAGTGTTCACAATTTGCATGAGTGAAAACCAAAGCACAACTGTGCTTGAGATTGTGGTATTCTGAAAATGTGTAATTACTCCAAGGTAAAGCAATATACAAGTAGGGGGAGTGGGTGTATATAAGCCTCCTACCATAACTGCTGCAGGGATCATTCCCACCATTTTCCTCTATGGCCAGTTTTCCACACCCTTAGAAATTCTTCCCAAACAAAATTTACATGTTATTTTGATTACTTCTGCTACCCTTTGCATACTGTGTGAAGCTCAATACGTTCCCACCATATGTTTGCGCGCATTCAGCTTCTACATTCATATACCTCATAGAGTGCCTGTTTGCAGACCCAATACATTCGATAATCCACGGTCAGAAATGAACACCAAATCTACTATGAAGCAGAAACTTTACCTATATGGGCAATATGCACTATGCACTGGGCACCTCTACTTGCATAGCACACATAGTTGTTGTTGTTGTGTCTTTCGGCTTTTCCCAGTTAGGGGTCGCCACAGCAGAACTCTGGTCCACTAATGATTGGTAGTAGATTTTTACGTGCCGAGTTGCCAGTCCTGACGCACAACCTAAAACGAAGGTACGCCCATTCACGCATGTCTCCACTCAGAAGACGCTCTAGCTGAGAATCAAACAGGACAGCGTCTTACTGTGAGGCGACAATGCTAATGCAGCACCACCACCGCACACATAGTAAATCTCCTAATTTCACATAAAATCTTCATTTTCTACTTGGTGGCCTACATATATCATAATAAAAGCCATTTCACTACACTGTTAAAAAAAAAGAAAATCAGTCACAATAACAATTTGCTCAGCATGTACATTATTTTTAAGTCAACAAGTAACTCCTGAACCCACCCCAGAAAGCAGACACTGCTTTACTTTGCTTTCCTTCTTTTTGCAAGAGACACTGACCTAAACTCCCTTCATACACCTGACAAGCACAAATGTCTGTCACCTAATTTTTTAAGGCTAGTACTATCAGAAGCCGATTTTCACAACCTGAATATTGGTTACATGGACAACTCCCAGACATAGTGGGCTTTTCTAAATATTGGCTAAAGCCAACTGATAAACTGTCCCTCTCTGTAGGTTTATTTACCAGCCCTTCAACAATTACAGCCTCACAACTTGAACTGGGGAACTTTACTACTACTTACTGCAAAATGTCCCTCAGTCATGCATGTATTCCACTCATCTAATAACAGGTGACCACAAATTAACAGGGTCAGCTATACCTGCCTAGAGTAATTAAAATTAAGCATTATTTACAAAGTATCTTACAACCAATCTCCCATTTCTACTGATGCCATCAGAAACCAACTGACTCATTGGAAGCAATTTCTAATGGAGAACTTGATAGTATAGGCTGGGAGGATGAGCATGCCCATCACGGGAGAAAAGAGACGCTTTAGGATGTAACACTGTAAATTCCAGGTGAAGGCTAGGGATTCATAAGGGGGTGTTGTACTGCAGAGGGGCCAGGCTCATGGCTGAGGTGTGGCATTTTCCGCCTATTTACAAAATGCATTAAAAAAAATCTTGCCCAGGATGAATACAAAACATAAGAAAATTATTCAGGCTGAAAAAGAATCTTTGAATTCTTTTAACATTCTGAACTCTTTTGGCTGTAAGATGGTTTTACTGTTGTTGCCGTTCCCCAAGAAATTGGTGTAAAAGAAACAAAGAAAAATAAACAATTCAGCAATCAAGATATCGACTTTCAAGCATTGATCTAAGTTTCTCAACACTCAAAAAAGGTTCTGGTGAAATCATTAATTTGCTAGACAAACAGAAGGCCCCTCTCACTTTCCAAAATCAAACAAAATGGTGAAATTATCTCTGACTGATTATGTAGAAATGGCCAGCCAATACACTCATTTATGTAAAAAAAAAACACAGCAGACCCCTACCAACTATACAAAGACTGTAGACTATACCCATCATGTTGTCAAATTCTGGCACACACACCACACAACCATTCCCCACCAAGACCTAGTCAAAAAATAACTCAAGGTACTTAAAAAGTCACTGCCCAAACCACAAAGGCATAGTAGATGAAGGTCTGGTGCACAGGACACACAGCTTCTCTCTAACAGACAAAAAAAATATATATGCACAGAAAGTACAGAAGACAGAACAACAAAAGGGGGTAATTCAGATGACAGACTGAAGCCCTTAAAACAGCAAGGCCGCGACAGTACATCTGGTAACATCTTAGTTATACGAGACTCCACAGTCAGACACTCAGATACATAACTTGCCATGCTTAGCAAAGAAAAAATGACAGTTGTCTCAGGTGCCAAGCTCTGTAGTGTCACTAAGGACCTCAACTCCATTCACACTATGTATACATATGAGATGGTGGTCATTGTACAGGTAAGAGTGAATGACTTGAGACATGCATTCTTGGATCACATGAAAAGGGACATGACAGAGCTCTCAGAATGTGCATCTAAAATTGGTGTGAAACTAGTACCGAGCATCATCATCACCAAGAACAATGTCACAATACTAACAGAATCTAATGGACTTAAACTGTATCAACTATTTGTGTCACTCTAAAGAGATCCAATATATATCAGTCTGAGAAGATATGATAAACGTCCCCTGGCAGCTTGTCTAGGGATGGCCTGCATCTCTTTATGCATGCTTCAACATACTGACCAGGATCTTTTCCTCCTCCTACAATCTTTTTTAGTCACGGTCAGTCTACTCAAATTACCTAGACATCTTATCAAAATCAAAACTAAATAAGGGTATGCTCAATACTAACACAGTAAACAAGAAGTTGCAGTCTCTACAGCCACTCTTAACTCTCATGAAAATGTAGACATCATAGTTAATGAAACATGGTTTCAGAACAGCAACAGCACCATCATAGTGCAGGGTTTAAATGTCTGCCACTCCTTCAGACACAACATGGAAATGATGATCTTACTGGATGGAGTATGCTTGTATTCCTAAGAGACCATCTTCCTTTTTTTTTTCAAAAACATTTTTATTTTGTTTCCATTATAAACATATGCAAATGTAAATATAACAAATACAATAAAACAAGAACTATTTACAATATTTACATTCATCCATGATAACTCATCAGTATTTGTTCAAAAGGTTTCCCAATTTTTGCCATGCTATTTTTTATGAGTAACGTTATGAGTTCTATAACAAATGGTTTGCAGTTCTTTGTTAAAAACAAATTTGCTAAATTAATAAAACCTTTAAACATCAAATCTTGTTTACTTTTCCAGTTCAAAGTAATAACTTTTCTGGCAACTGCAAGAATTAACCAGAGTAACTGAATCTGAGATGTATGTATTACATTAGGTATAGGAACAATGAATAGGATTAGTGAGTTAGAAATATGACAGTTATCAGACCATAAAGCATTTACAAAATATCTGAAGTCTTTCCAGTATTGAACAACATTTCTACATTCAATGAACATGTGAACCCAGTTGGCCTCTAGTAATTCATCACATTTCCAACATTTGTTGTCACTGTTTTTGAGTACAAGATTTATTTTATGAGGCGTATAAAAACTCCTACTCATAAATTTCCATGTATACAATCTACAATATAATGAAGAAGACATACCTTACATATAATTCAATAACAATTGTTTGGATACATCACATTTTTGCTCTCCATTAATCTTTACATAGTAATTCCAAAAATCTGAGTCAAACTTTAGTGTGTCTTCTCTTAGTATCTCATAGATAGGTGAGATGCTTAATTTTTGATTATCTATCTTTTCAAGGCACCTAATAAAAAGCTGAATCAAACTAGGTATAGATTCAGTCTCTAGGTTGATTGATACTCTCATTTTGTTTTCTATAAACTGCCGTAATGAGTGTATAAACAGCCAACTGTCTTGACTATTAACAAAACTACATAAAAGAGAGTTTAGTTGTTTAATACACTTATTTTCAATAAACTGATGCCAGAATATCAAGTTATTTTCCTTTAATTTTTGCATCACATTGATGTTGAAAGAATCTAGGCAATCAGGGTAGATTGCTATAGGGAATATAAGAAATAAAATTGTTTAATGTTGTAATTACAATCAATTATATTTTTAAAGTTATTAAATATTTGATTAATGCCATAAGAAAAATGATCAAACTTCTTATTAAATAAACAAAATTCACGTAAAAGCCAATGAACTCTACTTATTCCATATTGTTCCTTAAAATGATTTTCTATAGTGCTGATATAATTTATATGAATCTCATGTATTGTTTTCCAGCCAGATATATAGGTAGGTGTGATCCAATGTAATATTACATTAATTATAACTGATTTGGAATAAAGATCTAAGCTAGGGAATGTTATCCCATTACTGTTCCAAGCTCTAATGTGCCATATATATGCAATCCTAGGTTTTAAGGGGAACCATTTGGGAGGGGATAGTATCAATGACTGTATATAAAACAAAATTTTAGGTAAAATTATCATTTTAATTAAAGAGAGCCTATCCTCCATTGTGAAGAATATTTTATTCCATCTTTTGATTAGTTCACTAATGGTTATTAACTTATTGTAATTTAGTTTAACTCTTTCCATGTACTCTTTATACTGCCACCCAAATATTCTAATACATCATTCTTCCAGTTAATCAGGCTATTCTCCCTTAGGTTTTTGTTGATCTTTTTGTTAATTAGTAAAGTTTTGGATTTAGTATGATTACATTTAAGCCCAGAAATTCTTTCAAACTTGCTTAAGGTATTTATAACATCATGCAACGAAGCATCAATATCACCCAATGTTAACACCATATCATCAGCAAATAACTATCTTAGGACAATAGTCCTTATTAATTTGAAAGCCTTTTATATTTTGCTTGTTTCTGATATGTGTAGCAAAAGGTTCCATTGAAAGAGCAAACAATAACAGTGACAAAGGACAAACTTGTCTAGTTTCCCTGAGGATTTCTAGTGGTGAGGATAGACATGATCCTATTTTCACATAAGCTTTTGTCCCACTATAAATTTTCATTAATACGTTGACAAAATCTGAGGAGAATTCAAAACCAATCAGAATTCTTTGTAGACAAGACCAACAAACAGAATCAAAAACCTTTTCTATGTCTAGGCTGATAATAGTTGTTTTTTGTATTTGCATGCTATGTCTATCAATGATAGTAATTTAATAATGTTATCTTGCACTTTTCTATGAAGAATGAACCCTGTCTGATAATTATGTATTGGATTAGGTAATATTTTCTTTATCCTATTAGCTAATATAGTCATGAACATTTTATAACCAGAATTTAGTAACAAAACTGGCCTATATAAATCACAAGATTTGGGGTCCTTACCTTGTTTTAATATTTTATTTATTTATTTATTTTATTTAACATTTGTTGACCGGGAAAGTCCAACTAGGTTCCACATATCCTGTTTTCAGCGGAGGCCCGGGGAGAAATGCTCCAGAAACATGTCTTTAGAAATAAAAATAAATAATATGGGGGAAATAATTGAATATTTCCACAATGGAGGTGTTATAGATTTTTGCTTAACCATAGCAAAGGAACTCATCATTTTCTTTATTATATATTCAGGAAAAAGCTTAACATCCAGTCCTGGAGCTTTATAATTTTAATTTTTTTATTTGTTCCTTCACTTCTGTTTGTGTTATTTGTTTATTTAATATGTTATTTTGTTACACTGACACCTTAGTAGTTATATTTTCTTGAATAAAAGTATTTATTACATTATCTGTCTCCAAAAGTGGTGTGCTATTATTTATATCTTTATAGTAGTTTTTAAACACTTCTGATATGCCCATTAAGTTAGATGTACTCTTAACTGAACCATCACTTTTATATTTAATCTCATTAATAAGATTATGATTGTTTACTGTTTGGATCTTACCGCTATTTTATGTAGATATTTGGGATTTACAGCATAAGATTGTAATTTCAGTTTTTCCAGGTTTATGGCTACCTTATGATTCAGAACTTCTAAGTATTTTTTGATTTAACTTAGTAATTTCGTTATGTGAGCACTGTGATTTGCATTTGCATCCATGTTTATCTTGTCTATGTTTTTTGTAAGTCTAAAAGTTCTTTGTCCCACTCTCTCCATTTTTTAAGGTACTAAGACTTTATTCTACCAAATATATAAACTTTAAAGGTGTCCAATAGTACAGTAGCAATCACTTCACTATTATCATTTGTTTTCATAACCATGTCTATTTCTGTCATTGTCCATTCCCTAAAGTATTTGAACTTAGTTAAGTAAGCAGAAATTCTCTGCAGAAATCTTAAATCACCCATATGCATAGTGAATGTAAAGTTTATAGCATTATGGTCTGAAAGTGGACAAGTCATTATAGATAAGTCACTTAGAGTATATATTATTTGATACAAAGACCTTATCAATGTTTGTTTGTGCACCAAACCGATATGAATAGTGAGTATAGAATAAGGAATAATGTTCTCTTAGACCATGAATATCTTTAAGGTTCATCAGGTTTGTAAAGTCATTTAACTTCTTGGCTTGAGATGTAAGTTTTATTTTACCATTTTCAGAAGTATCATTGCCTCATAACAGGCAATTAAAATCACCTGTTGCTATAACTTCCCCTTTTGCATTTAAAGTAATCAGGTCCAGATATTTGTCAACATATTTAGCACTCAGTCCTGGTATCCAGTATGTACTAATCAAAGTATAATACTTCCTATTGATTTCCAAAATAACCATGCTTAGTATCCCATCTTTATCTGAAACTGTATCTATAATTCTTGGCATAGTATAAGTATTTTCCATAGAATAAGAGTGGCCTTTCTCTTAGTCTTAAAACATGAATCAGCCAGAATGGTATTATCCATTGGGTGAGTATTTTTGTAGATCTTTTTTTAATAGATGGGTTTCCTGTAAAAAGATGATCTGGGCTTTATGCATTTTGATATATATTTAATCAAACCAGCGCTTTTGACATTATTGTTCAAACCATTAATATTTAATGATAAACATTTATAAGCCATTGACTATAACGTGCATGTTGTTACTAACTGAAAGACCTTTCATCCGTGTTGACTTGAAATCTACTGAAAACTTACTTATCATGGATGCATAACATGTATTAAGCACCACTTTCAAAAACCCAAAACTATTTACAAACACATGCATGAAACATAAAGTTTCTGGTTTAGTTAAAAACTTAACTAAACCATCCACCCACCACCTCTCCAATACCAAAAGACACAAATTATCCATCTCTCCTTAGAATATAGTATAAAAACAAAAAAGAAAAGCATTATGAAAGCAACTAAAGAAATCTGAATCAATGAAATATACATTAGAATGACAGTGTCCAATATATCTGAAGCTATATGAATATGTCAAATATGATAATAGCACCTCTAATACATAGATATGCCAGAAATACCCATCCGATCAAAGTATGTATAAACATCAGAAGATGAAGGTTAAGAAGATTGTCAATATTTCCAAGACATTTCAAGAAACATCAAATTATTTAACCATTTTATCAATCATCTATCTAACATTTTTCATGTAAGGATCTGCTGAATATATATATAACACTACGACACAACTATTATATTTTGCAATTATACACATTACTCATATGTATTAATATCTATGTTGATATCTTTCATCAGGAAGGGGAGAGAGAGAGAGAAGACAAAAAAGGGGGCCTCACAACCCTCTGTTTAGTTACTAAAGGTTTAGCTATATAACATAAGTCCAATGTTAATATGCATAATGAGTTTTCTAATGCAACTCCTAGTTCACTTGATGTAATTTAGTTACTAATAATGTCATTGAATCTGCATAATGTAGGCATCTATAAGAGAACATAGTCATTTTCAATGGAGTTAAACACTTTTATCAGAACTATTTACCATTTAAAGTATCAAGTGAAGGATAACACAATTTCAAGAAAAAAGAATTCCAAGTACAACCACTTAACATGTTCAAAAGGTCAAATGATGTCATCACTGTTTCCTCAAGCTGCAGCTTCATAAACTTGTTAAATAGTATCTAAATAGGTTGATGCACAACAGAAGTTGTCTCTAGTGAAGAAAAAAACATTTCTGGCTGGAAATTCAGATCTTGAAGCTTTTAGAGTTTACAGAATGCAAAAAAAAAAAATGCTCAAGCTGCCTTGTCAGTGCATGTCATGAATTACTACAATGAGAACAGTCACACAGACCACCAGTTTCCTCACAAAACTTTAACATCATGAACAAATTAACCCTTTTATTTAAAAACAGATATTTAGAAGAAAAAACAGCTGCCTCAAATCAGAAATCATATTGTAACATTTCAATCATTTACCCACCAGTTAAAAAAGGGAACCTAGAGTGTGTATGTGTATGTATATATATATATATATATATATATATATATATATATATATATATAAATATAAGGTTTCACTTTGTCCTTGAAATACTGAAATATGGAAATTCAATATTTCGAGGCTATAAAGTCGAAACCTGAAAACAATGAAAACTCAGAAGCACGAAATTCAAAATCTCGCACATTAGAGATTTTGAATTAGCGCTTCTACTCCACACACACACACACACACACACACACACACACACACACACACACACACACACACACACACACACACAAACACAAGCTATCTACTACATAAAAGCGGGGGGGTTAATCCCCCCCGGACCCCCACACACACCCCTACTTAAATATTCTAACTCAGAGGTCGCACTACATACAAACACACACAAAACACCACCACACAAGCTACATTCTCCTCGCACACACACACATCAAAGCAACAGAACACACTAACACACACCACAGCCCCTACCCAAAACCCTTAACAAATAAACACTTACCTGAATCCACAACCACAGTGAAACACTGGAAGCGCTAATACAAAATATCCAGTGTGCAAGGTTTTGAATTTCACGCTTCTGAGGTTTCATTGTTTTTAGGATTACACTTTATGGGTTCGAAATACTGAGTTTTGATATTTCACTTATTCGAGCTTCTAAAGTGAATCCATATAGATATATATATAAAACTTATATTTAGCTATCTATAAAACACCATTAATGTACTGTATTAATGTTTAAATGTATCTAAACAAAGAGTCTAAAACATCTGGTTAGAAAAAAAGAGTTATGTCTTACCATAACATTCCATATGAGTTGTTGATCATCTTCCAGTCATCACTGATGGGTTAGTCGGCCTTATATCAGGCTTCCGTGCACCAAAAACTCTCGAGATAAGCTGCTACCCACGATGCCCTTCACTCAGTTACCTCAGATTGAGTCTGCATACAGCATATAGAAGAAACAACAAGTCAGAGGGATCTCTGCGCAGAAACCCTAAGACACCACAAAGACCCAGAAGTTCCGCCAGGACCCTTTGGAGGGGGTTGGTGGGAGGGTGTGATGACTGGAAGAAGATCAACAACTCAGATGGAATGTTATGGTAACACATAACTTCTTTATCTGCAGTTGTTAATCTTCTTCCTATTCATCACTGATGGGACAGAATCCCCAACTACTCAGAGAACCTGGGTGGCCCTTATGGAAGCACATTCCTGAGAACCATTGAACCAAAGGCCGCTCTTCCCCTGGAGATCAGATCCAATTTGTAATGCTTGATAAATGTATCGGGCTTAGCCCAAATGGCAGCTGCACAAATGTCATCCATGGAAGCCCTAGAGTGGAAGGCAACCGATGCTGCAATAGCCCTAGTTAAGTGAGCTTTGATTTGGCCAGGCTTAGATTCATTCGTAAGTGAATATGAGAAATCAATGCAATCCCTGAGACATTTAGACAAAGTAACTTTCAATACTGCACCTCCCATTCTAGGACCCACAAAGGAAATGAAAAGCTGGTCCGACTTGTGAAAGGATTTAGTTCTGTCAAGGTAGAAATGTAACTGTCTATGAACATACAAGGAATGTAGGCAGTATTCTCCCTCATTTGAATAATTTGGGAAGAATACAGGGAGCTCAATGGACTGGTTAATCGAAAAATCAGAAACCACCTTGGGAAGAAAGGATGGGTTAGTATGAAGTGATACTCTGTTCTTACGAAAGATCAGATAAGGGCTCTTGATACATAATGCTTGCAATTCAGAAATTCGTTTGGCTGAGGTGACAGCCACCAGAAATAAGGACTTCCATGACAGGAATTTTAGATCACATGTCACAGCAGGCTTAAAAGGGGGCAGAGAAAGAGACTGTAGAACCCAGGAGAGATTCCATGCCTCCACCGGCTGCCTGATGGGAGGCCTGCTGTGGAAAATACGCTTGGGGAAAGTCTTGCAAAGGCGAGAGGAAATAAACGGGACTCCATCTGAACCATTATGGAAGTTGGAAACAGCTGCTAGATGGACTAGAATGGTGGAAGCTGATGCCCGATTGTTGAACAGTTCAGCCAGGTAATGAAGAATAGTGGCTACAGGAGCTGAGAATGGATCTAGATTCCGATTATGTGACCAAATAGAGAATCTTTTCCATTTGTCCCTGTAAAGTTTCCTGATGGATGGTTTATGAGAGGCCAGGATAATATCACAGACAGATGAAGAGAGGGTTTACTGCCTGGCAACTAACGGAAGTGGAGAAACCAAGCCATCAGCGTGAGAGTGGACAGATTCGGGAGAGTCAGCCCTTGTGGGCAAGCTATGAGGTCCTGACGAGTGTCTAGGATCCAAGGAGGTTGTAGCAGATGAGATCGGAGGAAGGGAAACCATACCTGACGAGGCTAGAACGGGGTAATGAGGATCACTTTGCTTATCAACCAAATAGCTTTCCTTAGAATAAGGGGGATCAGAGGAATCGGAGGATAAGCATAAAGGAGGCCCCGTGGGCCAATCATGAATCAAAGTGTCTCTCGGTGACTCCCCGTGAGGAGGAAAGAGGACAAAGTAGCTGCTGCATTTTGTGTTTCAGGGGGAGGCAAAAAGGTTGCGGCATGGCTGGCCCCAATGTCTGAAAATTTTCGCCGCCACACTCGGATTGGGAGACCACTTGTGAGGATGGAGGATGCATCTACTTAGCCCATCCGCAATTATGTTGGAGCTCCCCGGGATATGCGTTGCGATCAAAAAGCAGTTGGAAGCTATCGTCCACTGCCAGATTCTAATGGCTTCAAGACATAGGGGGTAGGATTTGGTTCCTCCCTGTTTGTTTATGTACCAGACCAGGGACATGTTGTCAGACTGGATAGCAATCATTCCGGATGGAAGGAGTGGATGGAAAGCTTGCAACGCCAATAGCACCACTCAACTCCAGGACATTGATATGCAAGTTGACCTCTACATTGGGCCATGTGCCTTGGACTGACCCTCCCTGGAAGAGGTCCCCCCACCCAATCAGGGAAGCATCCGTGGTCACCGTGGCGCTGGGCTGGGGAGCCTGAAAGCGGCAACACCAAAGATTTTCATCTGTACTCATCCACCAGAGGAGATCTTGTTTGCAAGTGTTGGTGATGAGAATCTGTGAGCTCAGGGGGTGAAGACTGGATATCCAATGGGCCTGAAGGAGCCATTGTAGTAATCTCATGTGCAATCTGGCTCGGGGAAACAATAGGAATGGCTGCAGCCATAGGCCCCAGAGCCTGGAGAACTTCCCTTGCAGACAACTTTCTTCGACAGAGTATTACTTGAACTTGTGCCCTTAATCTCTGAAGCCTGCGAAGAGGAAAAGAGATCAGACTTGACTGGGGGTTGAATATTGCCCCTATGAATTCCAACTGTTGTGAGGGCTGGATTTCTCCCAGTGTATGGTGATGCCCAGCAACTCCGCTAGAACTAGGGTGCAGCAGAAGGCCCAGATCAGTAGGTGCTTGGTGGGGGCAGAGAGGAGCCAATTGCCTAGGTATGGAAACACCTGGAATCCCTGACGTCTCAGATGAGCTGTTACCACTGCTAGGCATTTCGTGAGCACTCCGGGGGTTGTCAAGAGATGAAAGGCAGGGCACTGAATTGGTAGTGATTGGCTCCTAACCGGAAGCGAAGGAGGCTCCTGGAGTGCTTGCCCATCTTGATATGGTAATACGCATCCCGGAGATCTAATGAGCACATCCACACACCCTCCCGCAGAAAGGGAAGGATGGATTGACTCATGAACATGTGGAACTTGAGCTGAACTACCGATTTGTTTAGATGGCTGAGATCAAGAATGGGCCTCCAGTCCCCTGTCTTCTTTGGCACCAAAAAGAATCTTGAGTAGCATCCTGGTTCACACTGGTCTGGGGGGACCTGTTGGATTACTCATTTTTGACATAGCTTTCGTATTTCGGAAGCATCCTCCTCCCTTTGACTGGGTGGAACATCCGGAAGGGATTTTGGAGGTCTTAGATAAGGTATTAGGGGAATGTGGTAGCCTCTGGTAATGATTCTCTGCACCCACTGATCGTTTGTAATAGAGAGCCGGGCATCTTGGTGCAGAGAAAAATGCGCCCTGACTGCTTCCTGAGGAAAGCAATTGGGCAGCACTTCAGGAAAGCTGATACGGTCTACCCGAGAAGGAATCTCTGGAGCCCTGGTTCCGGGGACACCCTCTGCCCCAAAAGGGGCATCTTCCATTATTGGAACCCCCTCTGCCTCTGGGGGAGTCCTCATCACATGCATCACAGAAAAGACCTTGAGACTTCTTGTGTCACATCTCTCCACTCCTCTGGTTCCTGGAGAAGGAATGCTGAGGTTTGGAAAAGTGTAGGCCCACGGCAGACAAGGTCTTCCCGTCCTGCATGCACCTGGCTAATGTATCCTTGACCTTAGCACTGAACAGAGCTGATGGTTCGATAGGGGCTTTTAAAAAGAAAGACTTGAAGGAGTCTGAGAGGTCACAAATGCGCATCCAGGCATGGTGTCTCATGACTACACCTGCACCCACAGCTCTAGCCGCTCCTTCGGTTGCGTGGGACAGCAACCTCACGGACGAATTGGATATTGACTCTAGGGTGGCAAGTTGGGAAGCAACTTTATCATGTGCTCCATCTGAAACTTGGCCTGCAAGGGTCCTGGAGAGTTTGGAGATAAGATCTCTCTGGAGCCTTGTAAAATGTGCCAAAAAGTTCAGAGACCTGACTGCAAAGGTTGCTGATGCAAAAACTCGCTTCCCTAACCTGTCCACCGCCCGGGACTCTCTGTTGAGTGGGTGGACAGCAGGATTCTCTTCCGCAAAGTCCTTTTTCATGGCTGCCGCCACCAACATAGCGTCCACTGGCAAACGTCTAGACCAATGGGGGTTGATGCTCTGGAGGGAAGAGCATCTTGTCTGATCTCCTGGGAATGGCCTCAATGGTGTCCGGGTTCTTCCACTCCCACTGCACGATGAGCTTAATCAACTCATCGGTGGGGGGCGGGTGGTCACCCAAGAAGTAGAAGGCAGATAGCAAAAGGCCTACAGGAATATGGATTCCTCCGAGGAAGGATTGGAGCGCTTCCAGTCACCCCTCTATTTCAAGACTTCCAGGATGTCTCCAAAGGAGACATAGTCAGGGGGTGACCGTGGGGATCCTTCCCCATCATCGTAGTCCACATCTTCCATGAGGGACTCCTCTGAGGAGTCCATGTGTTTCCTCTTACACACCCGTTTCTGAAGGGGTTCTTTGGTGGGAGTGCCCGAAGAAGCCTCACAAAGGGAAATACCCTGGACAGGGGTTTCCTGGGCCTTGTGCTCCGGAGTCCTGGGGGGCAGCCTTTGACAGCTGCAGCTCAGAAGAAACTGGAGGGATGACTGACATAGAAGGATTGCTAGATGCAAGCACCCTCTCCATCACCTGAAAAGCAGGCAGCCCGAACAGGAGTGGGAGCCTGGAACCAAAGAAGACAATATTGGAACCGGAGTCACACCCCGCTCCACACAGTCCACCCCCAGGGACGAAGCCTCAAGCAAACTCAGAGCGGTAGTCACTCTCGAACCCGAAGACGGAACCAACACAGTCAGAACAGTGACCGGAACTGGAGATTCCACTCTCCAAGCATGGGATTGAGGAAGAGTGTGTTCTGACAGAACCAACACCCAAAGGGGCCTCTGGGCCTCAGACACTGTCATCGGCACAGAGGATGAAGGTACTCTCGAAAATGTCGGATATATCAGCCTTGGGACTGTGGGATCCAAGGGAAGAGAGTATTTAGGGGTCGCTGGATTAATAGACCCAAAGCCCGGAGTGGGATGGGGTCTAGGAAAATTTGAAATTCCCGTGGCACTCAGCAGCTGGTCAAAAGGCGCACCACATCCAATTCTGAAAGGCTCCTGGTGGATCTTACCGATGCCCCTGAGGGGGAATCAGGCCGGTCCAAAGAGGGGCTGCAGGCTTGTATGGCAAACAGGTCCACAGATGAGTACTGGGTCCGTGGTGTATCACAGAATAGCACTGACCATTCCAGCTTAGAAACCGGCAACAAAGGAATGGTTGGAGCCGAGAACAGGCTCGGAGCAGAGGTCACAACTGGGGGTTGAGGTCAAGAACGGCTCCAAAGTTGTTGCAACAGACATCGGAATGGAGATGGGTGACACTGGTGCCAAGCTAGAGGCAGACAAACTGGTCAGAACCAAGGTAGTAGTTGGCCCAGTAGTCGTCGGGGCCGGGGTAGGCGCCGAGGTGACCTCGGTATACATCACTGGAGCCAAGGTGGTCGGAACCGAGGAGGCAGTACAGTGCTTGGAGAAAGACTTATGGGCCTAGTGCTTATGGCTTTTACCCCTGTCACCAGCCAGTGAAGAGGGATCCGAGCAAAGACGTTTTTTGTCCACAGAAGGAGGGGATGAGACCTCTGTTGCAGAAATAGCCTCTGAAAAAGGCGAAGAAAGCAGGCCCTTCAGGATCAATTTATTATGTCGCTCATTCAGCGTCCGCTGACTGAAGCTAGCACAAATATCACATGGAGGTTTCCCCGACAAATATGAAACCCCCAAACAGTACACACACTCTTCATGAAGGTCGCTGTTTGGAAGTTTACCATTGCAAGAGGAGCAGTGTTTAAACACCGTACTTCCCTTCTTCTCAGACATAATAACAAACACTCACACAAAAAGGAAAGAGTGAAGAAAGTGAAGAAAAGAGGAAATACTAACAATGGTATTGGGATACCACAAGGGTAGAAGGGACAATACCAACAATGGTATGAAAGGGATACCTGTGGGTAGAGCTAAGTGTAGAAAGATACCAAAGAACTAGTAACTAACAGGAAAAAATTCCACAAAAACTTGTAAATTTAGAAAAATAAATCACTTAGCAGGAGAGCTCAGTGAAACGCTGCTCTATGGCTGTGCGGCAAACGAGATCGGAGGTAACTAAGTGAAGGGCATTGTGGGTTGCAGCTTAGCTCGAGAGTTTTTGGTGCACGCAAGCTTGGTATAAGGCCAACTCGTATCCGAGGGTTCGGAACCGAACCCATCAGTGATGAATAGGAAGAAGATTAATAATTTCAGATCACTAATTAGAAACACCTTGTTACCCCACCACTGACCAACTAGAAAAAAATGCACTTTGGTATTAAGTCAAATTATACTATTACTGAAGAATCAGAAGAAATACATCATTTGTAGTTATTTAAAAGGGAAAAGTATGTAAAGTACTTATAATGGGGAAAAGAGAGAAAAGGAACATAGGTAACAAAAAAGAATAGGAAGAAAGAAGAGAGAGAATGTTATTTAAATATTTAGTACTATATGTAATTAGAAGAAGTAGATATAGAAAGGAAAAGAAAAAGTTAATAATAAAAATGATTCACATTACCTTACAGAAGAGAGACTTTCCAGAATCAAATATGATTCATGCAATAAAGCATTTAAAATTAGAAGGAATTTATTAATTTGTCCTTTGGTTTCTTAGTTTTGTTTGCTCCTTCCTTCACAGACCATCCATTTTTTTTTTGTTGCCTGTCTCTTCAAACCCTGGGATGACCATTCCATTTCTTCTATGTCTGACAGTATTTTCTTCTTTTGGATAAATTCTACTGCTTCTTGTAGGGAATTAAAGATCTTCACTCCTTCTGGCAAGGTGATTTTTATTCTTCCAGGAAAAATAATTTGAGCTTTAATATTGGCTTTCTTCAAGTGCTTAATTAAGGAACACACTCCTTTCTTCTGGATGTGATTCACCCCAGGGATCACGTCAGTCGCCCTGCTAGACAGGGGTCCAGGAAAGTAAATAATGTGGGAAGAAATAGCCAGGGAATTGTTATGGCTAGGCTTGTATAGGCCCTAGGGCTGATAGCCTAGTACCAACCTATGAACCAACCTATGAACCTATGACTGTAGAGGTGTAGTCATTGTCAAAACGAATAACTTTTTCACCCATCTTGATAAGGGAATTAGCCCAAACTGATTTCAGCACTAAGTCATTGCCTTGCGAGGAAAGAAATCTAACTATTATAGATCTGGAGTTTGATGAACTCAGTGATGAAGCTGGATTTGCCAGGGACCAATGAGCCCTCTTAATTCCAAAAGAGAGGGATTCAGGTATGTTTAGTGCTGATGGAAACCACTTATTGAGGAATTGAATCATGTTAGCACCCTCTTCTTTCTCAGGAGTTCCATATATTCTTATGTTGTTCCTCCTTGGTCTATTTTCAATGTCTTCCAGTTTCTCAATCAGCCTGGTGTTTTGTTTCAGAAGAAATTCATTTTGATGTTAATTTTCTGTCACTAGTATCTAGGTCAGTTACTGTTTCCTCTTAGGCAAGAATATGTTCAGATTGTTTTTTTTATTATTCCATTTAGAAGTTCCAGTTGTTTACTGCATTCTTGTTTGATAATATCCATTTTGTTTTCGAATTTGTCCATTTTTGTGACAGTTCTTTGATGTTTGCTATTATAACATGTAGTTCCTGCTTCACTGCACTCTCCTGGTGTGGGTTCTTCAAGTTGCTCATCTTGAGATCTCCAGTAGAAAACTTCTTGACAGGAATAATTAAAAAATTCTCTCGACTATGTATTAATTTTTAGAAAATAATAAAGAGTCTATGTTAATATAACTGTCAGTATATTTTTAGTTAGATTTTTCTAAAAATTAAAGTACATTTCCTGTCAGGATATTAAAAATCTAAGCAGAGCTATGGATTTCTGTTGCTATCAGATTGGCATTTTGGGCACGCCCCCCTTAGAGAGACCATCTTCCTGGAAGACTCTTAAGCCAGGATTATAACCTTAAACTTTGCCATATCCTTTTCACGGTAAAGAGAATCCCATACTGTACCTTCAGAATTTGTCACCCATAGTTTTAAATAAAACTGAAGTGGCATTTCTTCAAAAAAGGTTTCACCTTTATACCCTCTAAGATGCCTGGTATGTTGAACAAAATTAATAATCTAAAGGTATTTTCATATTAAAGAAAAGCTTGGAACTGTAAGTATTACTGACACTAATATTTTAGTTACACTGGATGTCCGTAGTAATACCGCAAGAGCTGGGAATGCAATGTCTGTGTAATATGTTAATCAATACAAATTAATATTCATTAAGAGAAATCACACTTTTGGTGAATGCATTAACAATATTCTAAAACACAGCTTTTTTGTTTATAGAATGTTTTTTGTCAACAATTGAGTGGAGTCGAAATGGGTGCTAGGTTCATAGACAAATACTAGGCTAGCTGCCCTTGCAGGCCATTTTAAGCCTAGCCAGTTTCCCTTTTTGTGTTCAACTTAACCTAAACCATTTGGTTAGAGATTGCCCTTATCCATCCCACAGTTGAAAAAAAGAGTTATGTACTTACCATAACTTGGCATCTGTGTTATTCTATGTCATTATTCCTCACATTACGGCAGTGATGGCGAACATTTGGGTTTGGCATATCAAAAGCTACTGGCACAAAATAATTCAGTGCACTTCAAACGAACAATGAATGCAAAAGCAGTGTCTTTGGTAACTTGGGTGTTGGTGATTGCTGACGTGTCACCCAAAATGTTGTGGCGTGTGTTACCTTTGACACACATCATAGGTTTACCATCACTGCAGTAGGGTCTTGGATCTGACATCGGATCCGAGCCAGCAACATCCACATAGACTGACCCAAGGCTCAAGCTCCTCCCTCTCCCATATTCCCCTGCTGCCCTCTAACCCTCAGATCGAGTTTACTGACACATCCAGTATCACTACACCTCCATAGGGAAGAGAACAAAAAGAGTCCTGGAACCAGAACACTCCAACTTCCTCCGAAGATCCAACAAGGAAGGGGGATAGCAGGAGGGAGATGTGAGGAATAATGACATAGGATAACACAGATGCCAAGTTATGGTAAGTACATAACTCTTTATCTGACGTTATCCATGTCATTATTCCTCACTGTAGGGTCAGAATCCTCAGCTACCATTCAACTTGGGAGGCCGCAAGAAAGGACATATCGAAACACTGTGCAACCAAAGGAAGCCCTGTTCCTAGAAACCAAATCCAGCTTGTAATGTGATATAAAGGTGTGAGGATTAGACCAAGTGGCAGCAGCGCAGATATCGTCAATTGAGAGTCTGGCCATGAAGGCTGAAGAAGTAGCCATGGACCTAATAGAACGAGCTATAATCCTTCCTAGAACCTCAAGACACTTACTAGTGTAGACTGTCGACATACAGCTGGAAATCCACTTAGAGATAGTTACCTTGGAAATGGGAAGGACACGCCTATTCAGGGAAAAAGCCACAAAAAGCTAGTCTGATTTGTGAAACTCCTTAGTTCTGTGCAAAATAAAACTGGTAAATATACTCATTGGTTCAAATTGGATTCAGTAGAAACCTTGGGCAAAAAGGACAGATTCATTCTGAGAGACACCTTATCTTTATGAGAGACCATACATGGGGGAGCAATCAAAAGTGCTTGTAGTTCGGACACCTTCTTAGCCGAAGTTATGGTTACTAGGAAGGCTGTCTTCCAAGACAAGAATTTGAAATCGCATGAACTAGCAGGCTTAAAAACGCTCTGAGTCAGACATTGCAGCACAAAGTTGAGATCCCGAGGAGGTGAGGGATCCTTAACTGGTGGTCTTAGCAAGAACACACCTTTCATGAAGGCTTTACAGAGTCTGGAAGAGAAAAGATGTTCACCATTCTCATGGAAATTGGAAATGGCAGCCAAATGAAGTTTAATAGTAGAAAAACTTGCCCCTTCCTGAAAAAGCAAGGACATGAACAAGATATTATCAGGCAGAGAAGGGATCTAGATTCCTATTATGGGCCCGGATAGGTCCATAGGTGTGTACTAGGCTAATGGCCCTGGAGCCTTTACAAGCCTAGCCCATAGAAGTGCCCTGGCATCGTCCCACCCGTTAGTTCCCAGTGTCTTATTAAGTAGAGTCATTGCAGTGATCCCGGGGATGAACTTTCTATTTCCTATCCCCTCATCAAGATTTCTCTTGAAGAGGGCCATTGAGGTGCTCTGCTTGACATGTATGGGAAGTTTATTCCAGAGCATGGGCAGTCTTTGGGTTATGAACCTGTCCCTCCAGCATGTTCTGTTGACTGTGGTAAAGAGGTTGAGATCTCTGGAGTGTGTGGTGCAGAGGGATTAAGATCTCTTTAGATGCATCATTTCTAACAGAGATGGGTCAGACATGGCTTTGTAAGTCAAGAAGAGATCACCTCTTAGTAGACGATATGGCACAGAGAATAGCCGGAGTTTTTTTGAGTCTGTCCATGTAGGGCATGTGTTTAAGGCCTAGGATCCTCTTCGTGAGGTACTTTTCTGGCCTTTCCAGCTGTTGCATGTGTCTAGTGAGGTACATGCCAAATGGGGCATTATACTCTATGAACGGCCTACTGAGGGAAGAGTAGAGAGAGATGATAACCTCTTTCTTCCTGGAAGCAAAACCCCTAGTAATGAGATGTGCCACATAGAAGGACTTTGTGATCACAGTAGCAATGTGGTGGTCGAAGGAGAGGCTGCTGTTAACCTGTGACCCCAGATCTCTTAAAACACATTCAGTGTTCAGTGGGCTCCCATCAATGTGGTAATTAGTGGGAATTGAGTTTTCCTAAAGGGGATAATGATGCATTTTTTGGCATTAAGCTGATTTCGACACCAGTCATTGGTCTCAGTGAGGCCTTTCTGTAGGATGTCTACATCACTTGAGGAGTTAATAATGGCTCCCAGCTTGCAGCTGTCTGCAAACTTGGTCAGCCAGAGTCACTCCATGTTGGTCTGGACTTCTGAGAAGTAGATGCCAAACAGGAGAGGACCCAGGACCGATCCCTGTGAGACTCCACTCATGACTGGTTGGCAGTCTGACTTGGAGTCCACTACTGTCACACTGTGGGTTCTATCTTTGAGCCAATTTGCAACCCACCTAGTGATATAGGAGCTGATGCCTAGTTTGGTGAGTTTATCAATAATTCCAATAAATCCTAAGTGGGGAATGGTATCAAAGCCCTTGTACAGATCAAGGTAGTCTGTATGAATTGCCTTGCCCTCATCCACAGCTCTGTTGACTGACTCAAAGAAGTCAACCAGGTTGAGCAGGCATGATCTATTTTTCACAAAACCAAATTGCATGGGATCTAGAGTTTGGAGGTTCCCTATATCCTTGCTAATTAGGTCCATGATGACATGCTCCATAGCGTTACATATCAGACTCATCAGGCTAATGGGGCGATAATTCCCAAGGTCTGGAGTCACTCCCCTTTTATGGAGAGGGATGACTGTAGCAGTGTGCCATTCAGTAGGGACAAAGCCTGAGGTGAGACTGTGATTGAACAGGGCACACAGATGTGGTGCCAGTTCACCTTATAGTTCATGTAGAACACATCCAGGGATATTGTTGGGTCCCATGGAAGCTGTATTCTTGGCCTTGGACAATGCAGCTTTAACCTGTGCTGCAGGAATGCTGGGTGCCTGGTATTCCTCCGGTATTGTGATTGGTCCTTTGGGGGGGTGAGAGGGGTAAAGTTGGCAATGAATCCATATCTGTTGGCTCAGTATAGAAGGTACCATTGTGCAGTAACTCAGAGCAAACCTGGGTATTGGCGTGGAGATTCCTGATATAACTATAGAAGGCTTTGTGGTTGCGTGCCTGTCGCAATCCTTCCTTCACAGCTGGCTTTAGAGGTTCTGATGAGGGATCTCAACTTTTTGTTGAGGCTAATAAGGGAGTTTTTCTAGTCTTGGGACTTCACCTTTTTCTGCAACGGTTTCTTCCTTCTGTTGTAGAGTTTATTAATCTTTTCCATTTGCTAGTATAACCTTTCTGGTGGAAAGTTTTTGAGAAGCAAGGAAGATATTCTTGATGGGTGAGGCTAGCCTGGACTGTTTCAAAATCAATGGAACTGGAGAAACAATACGGTCAGATGAACGGACTGAAGATTGTGAAGGGGGAGCCCTGATAGATGGGAGAGAAGATCCTGAAAAGGATCCAGTATCCAAGGGGGGATACTTCAGGAGAGACCTTAGGAAGGGAAACCACGGTTGACAAGGTCAGAAGGGGCAATGAGGATCAGGAGTGCCCCCAGTCGACTCACTTTCTTCAAAACTTTGGAAATAGGAGGAATCGGAGGGTAAGCGTAGAGGAGACCATGTGGCCAGTCATGGACTAGAACATCCCTTGGTGACTCCCCGGTTGGGGGGGGTCATACGTGAAGTACATGCTGCATTTGCTGTTGGCTAGGGAGGCAAACAGGTTGCAGCATGGTTGACCCCAATGATCAAAAATCTGCTTCGCCTCCTTCCAATTGAGGGACCACTTGTGACTCAATATGGTTTTGCTGAGTTTGTCGGACAATTCCCCGGGTATTTGCATTGCAAGAACAAAGCGTCCGGAGGGCATCACCCATTCCCACACTCGCATGGTCTCTCTGCACAATGGGCAAGATTGTGTTCCCTCTGTTTGTTGATATACCAGACCACTGCCATGTTATCTGTCTGAATTGCAATTGTCCTCAAGAGGGAGGCAGTCCTGATAGGTTTGCAACGTTTGGAGGACTACTCATCTTGAGGACGTTTATGTGCAATTTGGTCTCTATGGGGACCATGTGCCTTGAACTGTTCTCCCCTGGAAATGTCCCCCACACACCAACAGGGAAGCTTCTATGGTCACAGTGACCTTGTGCGGGGAGAGTTAAAATGGCCTGCCTGACATGAAATACTGAGAATGAAGCCACCAGAGAATGTGCCTTCTGCACACTGGTGTCAATTTTATGGGCATGGACATATGCTGAATGAAAATGGACCACTGCAAAACTCACATATGGTACCTCGCCAGTGGCACTTGCTGTATGGCCGGGGCTATGGATCCTAGGGTCTGAAGAATCAGGTGTACAGGAGGATTCGAAAGGTTCAGGACTTACATGACCTGCTCCTGAATCAGCTGCACTCTGTGAATAGGTAAGGCTGTAATCTCTGAGACGGAGTCTAGCTGGACTCCTATGAACTCAAGTTTTGTGTCAGAACCAGACTGGACTTTGACAGGCTGACTGTAATCCCCAACAGGTTGAACAGGAGAAGGACATACTGAAGTGCCTGTGACAGTCAATGCCTCATGGATGCTGTGAGAAGCTAATCGTCAAGGTAGGTCAACACCTGGAATTCATGCAGTCTCAGATGAGCCGCCACCACTGCCATGCATTTGGTAAACACCTGGAGGACTGTGGCGAGCCCAAGGGCAAGGATCTGAATTGTTAATGACTGGTCCCTAACAGAAAGCGAAGAGGTCTCCTTGAGTGCCTGTCTATCTTGATGGGATACTAGGCATCCTGGAGATCCACTGAGCACATCCAGCTGCCCTTGCTCAAGACAGACCGAATGGACGGAACAGTGACCATCTGGAACTTGGACTTCTTTACCAGTAGATTTAGCTAGCTTAAGTCCAAAATAGGACACAGGTCTCCAGTCTTTTTTGGCACTAAAAAGAAGTGAGAGTAAGTTCCATATCCTCTTTGCCCTGTTGAGACCTCTTGGATGGCTCTTTTTGAAGGAGTTGTACAACTTCCTTGAAGGCCAACTCCCTCTGGTGGGGGTGGTACATCAGGGAGATGCCTTCCTACAGGAAGGAGTAGTAAAAAGGTAATGAAATAACCCCTGGAAATGATGTTTAACCCCCCACTGATCAAAGTAATGCTTGTCCAGGCTAGAAGGTGAAGAGAAAGATGACCAACTGTCTCCAGGGCAGGACAGTCGGGCAACGCTTCAAGAATGCTGAAAGGGCTGCCAAGAAAAATGTTCCTTGGAACTCTGATTCTGCACAGCCCTCCTGCCTCGAGGGTGGCGTCTGCCAATGAACCTCTCCCCCTGCTTCTGAAGAAGGAATCATCAGGAGTGTCCTAGAAGGAAGACTGTGACCTCCAGAACCACATCTTCTCAACTCCTTGTTGGGTCTTGGAAAACTACCTCTGAGGAGTAGAAAACTTGATCCCAATTCAAAACAAGGTCTTCCCTTCCTGCTCACTATGGGTTAGAACATCTTTAACAGAAGGTCCAAAAAGGCTGGACCGTCAAAGGGAGCATTGGTAAAGGACGTTTTGAAGAGTTCTGCAAACCCGCATAGTTGTAGCCAAGCAAGCCACCTTACAGGTATTCTGGTACTTGCCCCTCAAGAGGTAGCTTCCACTGCATTGGAAATTAACCTCGAGGAATAAGCAAGGGACATCAGAGTAGAGAGCTTGGAGACACCTTCTTGAGGTCCTCATTCGGCAACAACTCTGAAAGGGAAGTGGTGAGTTCCTTGACTAAGTCCCTTTGAAAGGGGGTGAAGTGTGCCAGATAAGTAACTGCCTTCATTCCAAAGGTAGCCGAGACAAACACAAGGTTCCCAAACCATTCCGTCACCCAAGACTCCCTGTACGGGGGATGAACCGTGGAGCTCTGCTCAGTCAGCTCCTTTTTGGTGGCAGTGGCAACCACGATGGCATTGACCGGGACCCCATTGCTCCAGAAGGGACAGTCCACGGGGGGGGGGGGCTATGGAACTTGGTGGCCCATTTAGGTACTGGTTCCACAGTGTCCGGTTCCTTCCAAGCCTGCTGACGATAAGGTCCACCAACTCAGCTCTAGGAGGGGACACCCAGGAAGTAGATGGGGCCATCCCAAACACCTTCAGGAACACAGACTCCTCCGAAGACAGGGGTTAGGAGACCATCTGCCCTTCTACCTCCGGATTTCAGGAAATGTCTCCAAAGGAGACATCGGGTGGAGATTTAGGGGACCCATCTCCTTCATCGTGGTATGTGTCCTCTGTGAGGGACTCCATAAGGGAGTCCAAGTGCCTCCTCTTGCACTTTCTCTTGCTATGAACTTCCTCCATGGGGGGTTCTGAGGAGGACTCGGAAGAAGCAGGGACCCCTTGAGGTGAGGGAACTCCCTTAAGGCTAGTATGGGACGGCTGACACTGGACAGGATGGGAGGACTTACTGCCCAAAGTAGAGAAGGGTAGGGATGGACCTGGAGGAACAGGATAAGAAACTCCAGTCCTGGAGAAGGTCCTCTCTACCACTCTGAAGGCCAGGGGGCAGGAGGCGGCCCTGCCCCATCCCTGGAGGACAAAGCCACCCAGAAAGGAGGAACAGACCCCGACACAGCACTGCGACCCCCTGAGGATACCAGTCCGGAGTTGTCTAGGGCCAAAGCTCCAAGATGGAGTGGTCGGTCAGAGATGCCCAGACTAGAACCCACCCCCCACGGAACCGGCACTGACCACTTCAGTCCAGGGCCCACTCTGGTCCGAGGGTGGAGAAGCAGAGCAGGCCAGGGACCCTGATGGACTTGAGAAATGGGGAATACTCAACCCTGGTGCAAAGTATGAATTCTTTGTTACAGAAACCATGGCCCGAGATAAAAGGCGGGGGTCCCTGGGACATAAAATTGGAACACAGGGGAAGCTTATTGGCAGATTTTACTGGAAGCCAACAGGACCCCTGGTTTAAATGATACCATATATACTGTATCACTTCTTAAATTAAAAGCTGGGAAATTGTGACATTTTACTTGTATTCTTATGTTTTATTAACATCTGCTTTTCACAGTATTTTATGTCTATATTGATTTATGTATATACATTTTATTTTTTAACATATATGCATATATTTAATAACAGTTTGGTAAAATTTTTAGGCAAGATGTTTTAGCAAGTATTTTTTTGAATTTTATTCTGTGGTTAGTAAAGAAGTATTTATTACTTTAAAATTGTAATTGATTAATTGGGTTAGTTGACTGTAAATATATATAAGCATGGCTTTGACCACTTATGTATCTGATGAAGTCAAGGAATAACATTGACGAAAACGTTATTTTGTAATTTGCTGACGTTAATAAAGTGAGTGGTTGCGGTCTTCCTCGTACTGATTTTTTTGGACTATTGGTTTTATTTTATCAGTAGAGTCTCCATTTTGGTTTTATTTGAATACTCAGCCCTGTAGGGATTTGACTGCGGGAAACCGGGACCTGAGATTCCGACACCCTGGGAGCCAAAAGAGAAGAATGGAGAGAAGAGATTGAGTAGGCCCCTCTAACCAGGTAGGCTGGGAACACCCGAAGCCCCAACTTTATCTGGGCTTTGAGGAAGCTCCTCATCCTGTCCATATACGCGGACAACAAACTCCTAGAAGATCTGGAGGAAGTAGATGAGTGGGTAGACTTGGCTGGGGATCCAACCCTGGAATCCACTGACCTGTGCACCTATGCTCAGGAGTTCGGTTCCGAGGCCTCACAGCCAAATGAAACAAATGCCTGGAGGATCCAGGAGAAGCTGAATCCATGATAATTATGGTAGGGACAACAGGACTGTCGGATACAAAGACCGAGAAGATGGAGTCGACGGACCCAACAAACTGGCTGGATCCCAGGCTGGTCTAGTCTTTGTTGGATCTGAATGTCTCTGATTCGAGGAGGCCCTGGATCTGGCAGAAGAAGGTCTGAGAACCGAGGATTTTAGATCCAAGATAGCCTGGGCTGGGAACAGATCCAGAGACGTGGGATCCAACAGCCTAGGTTTCTTGGGAACCTCAGAGGAGACAGAAAAAGTCTTCCATTTGGGATCGGAAGGAGCCTTGGCAGGGGGGACATTAAGGACCCCCCCCCCCCCGGGCCACCCCTTTAAGACAAGAGCTTATTTCAGTGCTTTGCCAAAGCCCTGGGGTTGAATGTGGCACAAACATCACATTCAACCTCCAGGTGAGGAGCTCTTACGTACAAATACTCCTCACGTGAGTCAGAATTAGGCTTCTTCCAACCATACCAGAAGCATTTCTTAAACCCAGAGGGCTTTTCAGACATGCTAAAGAGAGGAGGAAAAATACCAAGTAGACAAACTAACAACTACACAGATTAAATAAATAGACTAAGGAGAAAAAGGGTGCCAAACACTTAACTAACAACCAAAAAGGAACTAGAATGTCCAAGGGAGGGTAGGTAACTACTCTAACACTACCCAAAAAGTAACATAACCTTAAACAGACTGAAACTAAGCTACTTTAGCAGGAAAAAGTCACTTATCTCAGTGACAGCCAGTGGATCACATCCGTAGCGATACGCAGCAAACGAGATTGGAGGGTTAGAGAACAGCACTTAAGCCTTGGATCTGTCTATGCGGAGGTTACCGACTCGGATCCAATATTGGATCCAAGACCCTGTAGTGAGGAATACTGACATGGATAACATCAGATTTATATATTACCCCTAATAAGAATAACTGGGACCATACCATAAATAACTTGAGGGGACACATGCATGGGATAAAGCATTTATGAGCTGTCTCTCCCCATTAGCAGTATAGGGGGCAGCCCTTGGGTAAAATTTCCATTTCCTATCAATAGATTCAAATTGTGCTAGAATATGGACAGAGATGAACTTTGTTTCTGTGGATGGGAAGTCTGTTCCTGAGCAGTGGTATCCTCTTCTAGACATACCTGTTCCTCCAAACCGTTCTGTTGATGCTGCAGAAGAGGTTTACATCCCTAGATCAAATTTTTCTGATGCCATTTGATTTGATGATGTGCAGTAAGTCCATCTGTATTGCCAGATACAGGTCACCTCTTAGCAGTCTGTAGGATACAGAGTATAGTGACAGCACTTTGAGCCAGTCCATGTAAGACATGTTGTTTAGGCCTTGTTTCCATTTAGTAATGTATCTCTGGGGTATTCCAGTTGTTGCACGTGTCTGGACAGATACATGCCAAATAGGACATTATATTTAATGACCGGCCTAATGAGGGCTTAGTAAAGGGTAACAATGACATCCCTAGATCTAGATACAATTCCTTTCTTAAGTTGACTGTACAACACAGAAGGACTTTCTTGCAACAATGAACATGTTAGTCAAAACTTAGGTCACTGTCCACATAAATTCCCAAATCCTGAAAAAGTGTGTCAGCTGTCAGGGGCATATTATTAATGTGTTAGTTACTGGGATATATGACTTCCCAAAGGATACAATAATGCATATTTTTGGATTTACTTTTAGTCCATGGTTTTGGCACCAATTATTTATTTCGGACAAACCTTCCTGCAGGGGATTCAATGACTGCCCCTAGCTTGCAGTCATCTGCAAACTTAGTCAACCAGAGGGCTTTGATACCGGAGAGGTCTCAGAAGAAAACCCTGGGGGACTCCACTGGTGACTGGTCTCTCTGTAGAAGTAACTTCCTCTATTTTGATTTCCTGCATCTTGTGATACAGTTGACAATCCAGTGAATGACATCGGGATCTATTCCCAGTTTATTTAGCTTTTCTACTATGCCTGAATAGAGAACTCTGTCAAAAGCTATGGCCAGGTCGAGCTATGTGATGCATACCATTTTGCCTTTATCTACTGCTTTGGTGACCTTTTCAAAATAAAAAATCTACCAGGGTGATAAGCATGACCTGCCCTTGATGAATCCAAACTTAGATGGTTCCAGTGTTTGGAGGTCCCCCTATATTCTGATTGATTAGTTCACTGATAATTCTTTCTGTGGCTTTGCATATGAGGCTGGTCAGATTTATGTGTCTGTAATTGGTTCTGTGGAAGGTCTTTTCTTATACAGAGGAGTGACTGTGACTGTTCTCTGTTCACTTGGTACAAAACCTGTATGGAGGCTGAGATTGAATAGTGTTGTTAGGGGTGTGGCTAAATTGTGCTTCATGTTATTTAAGATGCATCCAGGGACATTGTCAAGATCCATAAATGCAGTATTAGCTTTTGTTAGAACTTTTAGAACTTGGTCTTATGTGATAGCTGGTGGCAAGCCAGTTTCAGGAATATCTTGAGAGACAGATGGAAGGGGGGACAGAGGTAAAAGTTAAAACTAAATTTATTGGCCAGTAGGTTCTCTACATCTTCAGCCTCAGTTTACTAACATTGTTCACAATCAGCTTAGCACATTGCTGCGTTGTGCCTTTGAGATTACAGACATAACTAAAAAATACTATGCAATTGTCATTGGCTTGAGTAGCTATTTTAGCCTTAACCTTGGCTTTGGTGGACTTTATTAAACTCCTGAGTTGTTTATTTCAGTGACAAGGACTCTAACATTCTGGGAATTACTCTTTTTACTTTTGGTCTCTTCCTTTTGATTTAAAGCTTGATGATACGACATCATGATGGGGGTTGTTTTGGGGGTTTGCCCTGCCCTTGTTCATATAAGACACAGCTACACCTGTGTAGCATTTTAAATGCTGGTATAGTGTAGTGGTGTACATTTCTGAGTATTCAGTGGGTTTGGTGGGGATTTGAAGCTTACCAATACATCACTTAGGAGTAGGTAGCTTGTCTTCAAGAATTTTCTAAAGGTGCCTAGGGTGGGAAGGGAAATCTGGTTTCAATTTTATTTCGAAGGAAACTGCTTAACTATCAGACCTGATAAGTGATGAAGATACACAAGGGATGTTGCAAGATGCTCCCATATTAGTAAGGACAAGATCCAAGATGTTACTCCTCCTAATGGGTAATCTAACTGTTCCAGGGCACTTGTATTGACAAAAGTCCATGAATGCTTGTGCACTAGTGGTGGTGTAAGTTTCCCACTCTACAGTTGGACAGTTTAGATCACCTAGGAAAATGGTACTGGAATGAATACTGGGTGATTCTAGTTCCTGTAGACAGGCTCTGTGGCTTTTCTGTGTCACACAGGGAATTCTGTAGCTAGCCAATATATGGTATGGGACATTTCTGATGGCTATTTGGACATGAAGAAGTTCTGGTGCATCAAGCTACTTTACCAGCCATGATGCGAGTCTCTTCTGGATGCAGATTGAGATACCCCCCCCCCCCCTCCTGAGTAGCTGGTCTAAATGTTTTCAATGCATAGCCCTGCACAGCTGGAGTGCTCTCTCCATTTAAAACAATGTCTCAGTCACTATAAAGATGTCAACATCCTCTAGTGTGAGAAGGGCTTGTAGGGAGTGGAGTTTCTTGTTTAGGCTCCTAACATTGACCAGTAACACCTTCATATTTTCCTTTGTTTGTTTCATTATGTTAGTAGGTTTATCAGGTTGGCATTGCCCAAAAAAGAAGCTACTGGCATTGACAATGTCTTTACTAATAATCAAAACCTGGGAGGGGACAGATGCAGGCCATCCCTGGTGAAACAGCATAGTCTGTTTATCATATTCTCCCAGGCTGACAAATACTGCACCCCCTTTGAATGACACCAAAAACTAAGCCAATTACTAAAGTCGGTTATATTTTGCTTGTATCATCCCTGGAGAAGGTAGAATGCTGCTCAATGCTACTCTCATACCTGCCTTGGACACACAGTCTGAGAGCTCAGACTTGCCTCTCTTCATATAGTCCAGGGAGGTATACCTCCAGTCACTGACACTGGTATGAACTATGTTCTTGTTCAAGGACTTGCATGCACAAGTGATCTGACCGATCCTGGCACTAGAGAAGGAACTAACCACTACTCTTCCCTTGCTCTGCCTGGTAACAAGCACATCTGCATGTCTTACAATGGAGTCACCTACAACAAGAATGTTTGGTTGCGTTGATGCTTGCCTTACAGGCTCAGTATCTGTGACTTTGGTACTCCTTGTGTTATGTGAGGAGGTAGGCTTAACTTGCTGAGTATGCTTTGTGCCTGTGTTGGGTTCTGGAGGTCTTTTAGGTTTAAGCAAGTTAATCTTTAGAACCACTATTTATGACGGATTATTTGTACTGTGATGGGCTTGGGAGTGGTGTAATGCCTGGTGAAATGCTAAAAGTTTTGGTGTTGGCATTTACTATGTATGAGATTTGTGCCTCCAAGGACATTATATATGTATATCTCTCACACAGGGTTATGCAGTTTGAGTAACATGATAGACAGTATAAGACAATTCTTACACTGTCTGAAGATACCCATCTGAATGTAGCTGGCTACAGAAGTTGTGGGGAAGTGCTGGTCCATGTTACCAACAGAAATGACTCTTGGGGCAGGGGTAACTATAACTGGTTTTAGGACAATGTTTGGCAGACTTGCTACCAAGTATTTAAAGCTCAATATAAAACAACTAGCTGGAAACCTTCTTCTGCCACTAGCCAGACCCAGTAGAACTAATTACAGTATATTAAAAAAAAATCACTAATTTGATACTAAAATCAGTGCAATCAAATCAATATCAGTATACTCAATATTGATCAATTGTATCTAAGGTCTGGTGGGTAGTTTAAGGGGAGAGACATTGTAAAATGATACCTATGTACTTAATGTCAACAGCCAATAAACAAGGAGAGGGAAGGAATTATGTTGACAAATTATCATAAGGGGCGGGCAACGACTGAAGCACTGGGTTTAAGAACACAACTACAACAGTGTAGGTGGGATGAGAAAAACAACTAGACCCTTCGCTCTGAGCTTGACTAGCCTGGACAAGTCCTGAAGTAGCCTGACATCTGCTCAGTACATAAGAATGAAACTAATGTTTTACACAAGCAGTTAGACCACTTAAACAACAAAATGCAGTACGACTATGTATTGGAATTACTAATATTGGTTAAATACCTTAGCTAAAGTAGATGCAGACTGCTAAAGTTTAATTTAAAATCAGATCAAGAAATGAAACACTTATCTTTATGTAATGGAACTATTTTACCTTGGCTCCTAATTTTACCAATCTGGTTATGACATTCTTGGAAAGAGATAATTTAAACAAAAAACAGTTTTCTTAAAGGTGAAATTTTATGTAAGGTTCATTGATGGCCTCTTCCTTGTGTGTGTGTGTGTGTGTGTGTGTGGGGGGGGGGGGGGCACAAAAGATTTGGATAATTTTTTTGAACATCAAAAATCCAATGCATTTTTAGAGCTCAGTGGTAATATCAGTTCATTGTTTATCTCCTTTTTGGATGATTATGTCAACAAGAAGGAAGATAATCTGGAAACTAGTTTCAGCTATAAAAACATTGTCAGTAACTCTTTGCTCCACTCTTGCTCAAAATGTGGTTGACACAAAGTATGTTCAGTAAACAAGGGAATCTCATGAGTAAAGCATGTTCCACAACAGTAGATCAAGAGTTAAAAAGGTTCTTTAATGGGTGATGTTCTGAACAACGGGCCAATGCCACTGCAAAAAGATCTCAAGATAAAAGGCAAGCAACATGCTTGCAAAAATTTAAGGTGGTTGTAACTGGAATTCTGCAACATGTCTCACTTATACCTGCATACCCATATATAAAAAAGCATTATTCTGAACAGCTGGAGATGGCTCAACATTAACAGTGAGGTGTTACAAGTAGCAGAGGGAATGAGACCAAACAAGATCAAAGATATACTGGAGAACAGAAATAAAACGGATTATTCAGGTGGTGGGAAGGGGATAATTAAACATTTTAACTGCAATACTAGTCCCCCTCACTTATTTTGCCACATTATTTAATTATTTATTATTAATTATTACTGCCAAACATTTGTTCCTCTTAGGCATTTTTCCTGCAGGTCTGCCTTTACAGTTTACATGGCAGTATGCTCCACCTGTGATATTTTTATACAGGGAAAACCAACAGCTTGATAAAAGAACGAATAAAAGAGTATATTTGTGCAATTAAAACAAAGACGTTCTTACTGCATTGTACAATCATTCTACAAATTGCAGTCTTTTTAACAAGTGTTTCAATGTGCTTGCTGCAGCATTGAAGAGTACTTAGAATTCAAATGGCAGATGGTGTTGGATGCTAGTAACGGACTTCGACAAAATTCAACTGTTAATTTCAAATGCTAGTAAAAAATGTAGAGGGCCATGAAATGTTAGTTTATGTAATCTTGTCAAATAGCATTTTAAGTATGTGTCCACTGGTAATCCATTTTAATTCTAGTCTGAAGAAGTCTTAGTCAGTAGTGACATCTGAGAGACAAAAGTTCTTACTCCTTGCACTTATTTATTGTGTGTTTTGTTTTGTATTTATTTGTTACAGTACAGTGGTGGATTTAGGCCTTGGTGCAGGGGTGCATGCCTTCCCCTTTTTTACTACCCCACACAACCTGAGACCAGAAAAAAAGAAAGAAAAGAAAAAGCGTTTTGAAAATAAAATTCCAATCGTGTGCGGAATGTGTTTACATCCACAATGGCAGCGTCTTCTCCTTTAAGGAGGACTGTGCATGCATTTCTCACACACACAAACACGTCAATGCGGATGTAAATACATTCCACACTTGCGCACGGAATTTAAACTTGCCAATTCCGCTGAGAGAGAGCTCTGTATGTTCGATGACCATCGCCTTTCAACTGACTGAAGGGATCCAAATCCAGCAATTGCTGTCAGAGATCTGCAGGGCCACAGGAAGAAACTCTGAACCATAATGAGGGAATTTGAGCACAGAAAGGTGAGACAAATCAATGGAAAAAGACAAGAAAACCCAAATGTTCTTTTACAGTTGCACATTACATGATATAAGGATAAGGATATATGTGTCAGGGTAGGGTTTAGTCATGCCTTAGCTAGGTTCTCCAGGACCAAATTTATGCTACGCATTTGTAAATCCTACCATGATGAATGATTGATAGATTGTGGCAATGGTGACATTATCTACGTATTTGTGACATTCTTTAGAATAGAGCAGAACTGAGGGACTGGCTAGATTCTAGCAGCGTTTGTCTTAATTGGCTCATTGACTTGTCAATGAAGTGAAATTTTTATTTTCTTATTTTTGCTTAACATCTTCATATATTCTGCATGCATGTTTCCAGATTCTTAAACATTTTAACAATATTTGCATTGATTCTCTAACATTTAAGGTGATTAAATGGAAGTGAAAAAAAAATAATGTTGTGGCATATTATGCAAGTAAGTAATATAGAAAGTCTGTGGTAAAGTATGGGGAAATGTGAAAAGCTTTAATGCAACTTGGTAGTATTTTCGGAAGAATGGTACTACAATTCTGAACTAAAGCAGATTATCTTTTGTTCTTGTATTTATTAGTGTTCTGTTTTTTTCTTAAGTGATAAAATTTTTTCCTTTCTTTCTTTTTTTTTTTTGCCTCACAGCAAGAGGTTCTTTGGTTCGATTCTTGACTGGGGTGCCTTCCGTGAGGAGTCTGCATTTCCTCCCTTCAGTTGCATGCGTTTCCTCCAGGTGGTGCAATTTCCTCCCACATGTCAACGACATGCAGTAGGTGGATCAAACACTGTAAATTGACTATGGGTGCGAGTGAGTGGCACGGATGAAAGACCAAGGCACGGCTAGTCACCCGGCAGTTTAAAACCTGCTTCGAGATTGTCACTGTTGAAGTGACACCCCAATCCCATGTAAAAATGGGAAAAGGGGTGGAGGACGGATGGATGGTTTAGGTAAGGGAAAAAGATTTAGTGTTGTGAGACAACTAGGTGTGTATGGCTTAGGGTTAGAGTAAGGGTTATATAATACGATAGATGCAGTGTTGTGTATATGTTCATGTGTGTTTTGTAAGTTAAAGTGTCTTGTATAATAGGTTAGGTATGGAAAGGGTCTTTCTAAGGTAAGGTGTAAGGTCGGGGCTGCTGCTCTATCTCATTAATGCATGCTAACCCTAATACTAACTCCTGAGATACCACCAACTCAGACAAATAGGAGAAACACATCTCATCCTAAGGATGGCACACTCATAAGTACAACACCCCTCTTACCCTGCATTACACTGTCAGCAACTGATCTGTTTGGGGTGGAACCCACAGCCTTCTGCACCAAAGGCAAGTGTGCTACCTGTTGGGCAACTGACACTGTGTGTGTGTGTGTGTGTGTGTGAGTGCGCGTGTGCATGTGTGTCTGTGTGTGAGCGTGCGTGTAGACTTCATATCCTTCGTAAACTGCATGTAAATACAAATCCTGCTATTCACACAACTTTCCAAGTGAAAAAGAGCAATATTTAAAATCTATCCCTATTTTTGGGCCATATCATCTCTATTATTTCAGACTTTGTTCAGATTTCTTGCTCGAAGAGGTTGAGAGGTATGGTATGTAATGTCCTACGGGTCTATATTATACCATCGACAGCTTAGGTTGCCAAATCTGAAAACATTGGCACCTAAGTGTCGAAATGTTAAAATAATGAACGGCCACATAATCAAATTCTTTCCTAGGGAAAGAATTTATGTGGCCATTTGTAACCAAAATAAACACACACATGAAAACATAGTGGGGGGCTGTGCCCCCACACACCCACTATCTAAATATACCAACTCCGAGATTGCTCCACATTGGGGAAAGGGCAAATCCATGATAAGGGCCATTCACTATTGTCAGCTGTCGATGTTTAGCTGCCGATGTTTAAGCATTCGACAACCTAAGCGCTCAACAACGCAATAGTGAACCATTTGCTAGTTGGGGGGAGTGTATGTTAGTCAATTAACTTGATCAGGGTTGACCCTGTAACTTGGTTACAGGAGACAAGAGCCTGAATTCTCTACATCAACCACCAGACTGCTGAAGGTCTTGTGAACTTCAGTGGAGACAAGAGCCTGAATCCTGTACACCAACTTCCAGACTGCTGAAAGAACTGTGAGATTTCACTGGGGACAAGAACCTGAATTTTCTACACCACCAGACTGCTGAAGGAATTGTGAGTTTGTTTCAGTACATTTCCAAGGAATTGTGAGTTTCAGTGCATTTTCAAGGGATTATGTGTTTCAGTTCAATTTCATGGAATTGAGTTTCAAAGGAACAGAAGTTTACTGTTGCTCATGCTAAGTCTGTTTTCAATGGTGCAGCTAACTGCTTTGTTTAGCAAATGGCAGTCACTGTTTGTGCTGTAGAATTTCAAAGCAGTGTTAGTAGTGTAATTGCCTTCGGAACAGAAGGCTGTGGATTCTACTCCCACACCATGTAGATGGGTGCTGCTATTGCAGAGCGCTTTTGATTGCTGATTATTTGGTTCATTTTAAGGCGAAATAGGGGTTCTACATACTTTGTATGAGATGCCTAGTAACTGTGAATCAGTTGTGGGTCTGTCAATATTATCAGCTTAACCATTTTTTAATGCAACATAGGCAATTAATTCAAAGGCATCAGACACTGAATTTGTAGATGAAACACAGAAATATAAAGCTGTTTGCCAGTGGCAACCTTTTCATTAGTTACAGAACTTTTTAGTGTGGAATTATTCACATGACTTTTAGCTCTGCAGCAATTGTGTTTACTGACTGCTATTGGTGGATTGTAATGACAGAAGTCTGAGTGGCCTTTTATGGCTGAAATTTTCTGAAATGGGCATTTTTGTCATTGCTAGTTTATACATTTTGTTTCATTGTTTACTGGAAGAATGTTCAAAACTACAAATTTATAAAACACTAACAATTATACAAGGAATATAATTTAGTATAATCAGGAAGGTGAATGAAGCAACAAATACATGTATGCATAGCCCTAAAATGTGTGCAAGGGGCATATGGTTTGAAAACAGCCCAAATATAAACTTAATCCTCCACTGGCCAGATGCATTTTCTTTGAATGTGGGTTTTAAAGCCATTTCAATGAATGTGAGTTTCAAGGGTAGAGAAGTTTACTGCTTATGCCAAATGTTTTCTTTGCAAGACTGCATTTTTTTTTTTTTAGCAAATGGCTATCAGTGTTGTGCTGTTCTATTTCAATATCTGTAATCATTGCAGAAATAAATAACAAAACAGTATGCACACTGACAGTGTTTATGGTAACTGAGGAGAAATAGCCAAGTAATGGCACACTGAAATGGCTGGGGAGGGAACTGTTTTAAGGGGTGAATAGGTGATCGCTGCAGCAGAGGCTACTCTGGGGGCCCTGATCTATTACCCTGCCTAGGGCTCCATTTGACCATGACCTGTCTCTGGGTTTGTCTTAAAGTAAATGAACTGATAATTAATTTAAAATGTTTACAACACTGGGTAAGGACATTTGAGGCTTTTGTTATAGTCCTGCAAGACACACATTTAGGAGAACAGGAACATGCAGTGTTAAGGAACTATTGATCCTGAGAGCAGCTTGTTCTTTTCATTGTATAAAGTACAGAGGGAGTGATGTTACTGATCTGCAGCCAGTGCTCTGTGACATTAGAAGATATCACAGTGGATGTACAAGGGTGTTATGCTGGAATGGATGACTACATTGATGCAATTTGTAATAGCATAAAAAGTCAGTCTTAATGTATCCACTCCCTTGAACCTTACTGAAAGGATTTAGATAAATAATCAGGAAAATAATTGTTTTTCTTGAAATATTAGCAATGTGCATGAAAGACTGGAATTTCTTTTTATTTTATGTATTTATCCTTTGTTGACCAGGTTAGCACTACTCTTTTCAGGGGAATCCCAAAGTGGTATGTACACTGCTTGGGGAAATTTGGTCAGGGCATCAGGAATTTTCCCTGCTTTTTCTGGTAGGTGCCACGGGATCTTTTATATCCACCTGAGCCACCACCATCATCTCCAGCATGTAGAACCTTGGTTTAACACCTCATTCAAAGGACAATGCACTCTGGAGTAAAGCACCCCACATATGCTGCACTGCAGTGTTAGTTATTTATCTACATGGTGTTGGAATAAAATAGTATTCTGCACCAATGGGTACTTGCTGTGCCACTTACATTGATGAAAATGACAGTCTGGTCTACAGTCTTTGCCGTTTTCATCAGTTTGTTGTTGGTGTTACAGCTTTCACCACTTACATTGATGCTATGTTGCTATGAATGTATCCAAGATTTAAAGTGGACTTTGGACATGTCATGTACCACGTATGGGATGATATGAAGGTACCTATGCTAAGATGCTGGGGCTGACTTCTATTTTTGAGCAGATAAGAAAGCTAGAGGTGATAGGTACAAAGTGCCTGAAACAAATGGTTGAATGCACACTGGGAGAGCAGAAACCAAACTAGCTCCAGTTGCAGAGAAAGTAAAAGGGAACAAATTATGGTGATTCTGGCATGTGTACAGAAAACTAGTAGACAATCTGGTAAAGAATGTTTGGAACTGACAAGAAGACAAGTGAAAAGCTGATGAGGGCAGTCAGCAAAATGGATGGACTGTGTGACAGGTGACCTGTGAAAGAGGCATAATTGTTGAAGGAGATGGGAAAATGGCACCGAATTGAGAGAGGTGGCGAGAATTTACATAACACTTCAATCTCGTGAAGAAAATGGGGAAAAGGGGGAGGTTGACGATAACGATGATGGTATGGTATGGCGCTGTTTTTAGCTCAAGTTTTTGGATCAGTTTGGGTATGTTCTCGGTTTGCAAGTTGAATACAATGAAGACAAAAGTAATAGCAGTGAATTTTAGAGACTCTCATATACTGAACAAAAGGTTAAGATCATATGTGTCAGATGTCACATTGCGTGCAACTGAACCAAGCATTTGCTTTTGGGGATTTACTTGTGTTATTAAATAGTTGAACCTCATTGTTTTCACAGAAATCAGTATTTACTCGCAAAGCCCATAGACATTTACTAGGGTACTTGCTATGGTGATGCCAACTTCAGTGGAACTTGTCACTAGGTTATTATAATGTATATATGAGCTATGCCACTGAAGGGGACTGTGACTTGGCATGAGTAACCAAATATCTCATCTAGGAATGCCTTGAAAGAGCTGTCACTGCCTATAAATATGTTGTGTGCTGGGAAGGAATTATCTGCCTCTACTATCACAGCCACATCACAATGATATGCTTCTGAATGTATATTGCTGTCTTTCATATGTGTAGTCACAGCAGTTTAAGGTGATCTTTCCACAGACCCCACCCTTCTATTTGGCACCCTCCACCTCCAACCTGCGGGTCTACTTTCCAGACTGCGCACCCCCCCCCCCTCTTCTTCAAATTCCTGGATCCGCCACTGCAGAATGTGAAACATTTCTTTCTGATGAAGATTTCTTCTATTCCAGGGTTTCCAGTTTTGCTGGACTTTTATTTCTAACGAAACCAAGGAAGCTCTAGCAGCATTCTCTACTTGGGCCTCTGTTCAACATCATAGCCAAGTATTGTACCCCATCCATATCATTTTCTCCCCGTGAGGCATTTCTAAACAAACTGACATCCCTCCCTTTTCAGCCTAACACTATTCTCTTAGAATACTTCAACTATCCCTCCACTAACTGGGAAACCTACACCTCAAATAAATATGCACATAGATTCCTGGACTTCATTAATGCCAGCTCGTCGCAACTATGAGTTCAAAAATACCTGACCTGGTTCTCAACACCAATATTACCATCCTAGGCTCAACTCCTACAGTTACCATGTCACTGGTCAAGTCTGACCACCATTCAATAACACTCACTATGAGGGTAAAACCTGACTTACCACAAAACCATTCTGTCTTTAGAGACTACTCTACAGAAAACGTAATCCAGCTAACTGATGATGTGATGACATTTTAACACCTTTTTCACCCTAATGACCCCATCCTGCATGCTGTCACATTTGTAGATAATTTCTATGCTCACCACAAAGCAAGCATCAAAGCATCTGTCTCCATAAGACAAAGTACAATGCCATATTCAGGAATAACCCCAATAGTGAAACCCTAAACCTTAGGATTAACAAAATATACAATAAGAGGAAGAAACTCATAGCCAATAAATGCAAACTTAATACCCCATCACCTACAAATGAACTCAGAAAGATGAGCAAAGAATTCCGAAACAAAATCAAATCCTCCAAATGTAAGCTACCTCTGTTAAGGCATCCACAAAGCCTTCTTAAGCTATAATAGAAACCTTAGAGGTAATGCCCAGTAATACTCAGAGCTAATACAGAAAAAACACTTGCTCATTCCCGGAGGACATAGCCAACATAACAAAGGTCAAATTCAGCTAATCTTCTCCAGTGTATTAGTATACCCACACCACCCCCTGTGATCACCTTAGAGCTGGTCTGGAATGCTCTTTCCAAAAACAAAAACATTTGCTCCATAGGCTATGATAACTTAACAGACTGCCTTCTTGTCAGAAGCAGACACTGTCTAGAAGACTTGCCACTAAGCATGTTAAACCTCAGATTCTCCACTGGGTTTGTGCCAGAGGAATGGAGAACTGCTGTAGTCATCCCATTTCACAAGGGGGACGGGGGGGTCCATTACAGATCCAGGAAAGTAAAGACCTATAAGCCTCACCAAGGCAATGGAATGCATCAGTATTGAACTCATTAACAAGGACATATGCACTCTGCAAGCACTCGACCTAAGCCAGTCTATATCTGTTAAAAGCAGATCCTGCCTCCTGAACCTGGTAGGCTTCATTAAAAATGTCACTTATGCATTAGATTTGGACAGAACAGTTCGCACTGAGTATCTGGACCTGGTCAAGGCTTTTATATCATCCCACATTCTGGAATTACTGACAAGCTAATCAAATTAAATGTAAACCCATATGTTACCCACTGGATGGCAAACTGATTAACTGACAGAATCCAACCTATTAATGTGGGAGGCATGTTCTCTTCTAAGACAGTAGTTGACAGCAATGTCCTCCAGGGACTGGTCTAGGACCACTTCTTTTTGGTATTAACTTCTTTGATGTCACGGCTCATATCACAGGTCTGTGGCAAACCAAATTTGCAGGTGACTGTAAACTTGAAATTGTCATTAACTCTCTATCTGACATCCAAATTTTTCAGAAAGGAACAACATACATCAATAAGTGCTGCCTAAACCAAGGACTAAAACTAAATGCCAAGAAATGCAGCACTGTGTCCTTAGGCAAAACTGGGCATCAATGCACCTACCACATAGGTAATACCCCTTTGAAAGTTGATACAGTCATTAGGGACCTGGGTACTTTTGTTGACAAAGAACTGTCCTTTGATCACCACATATCCACTGGTTTAGGAAATCATTTTATCTTGCCAAACTAATCAGGGTATACATCATCCCTTGCTATTCCTTCCTCACTGGGCCCATAAACAGAATATAATGGCTCCTTTGGTATGTACCTGTCTAAACATATGACCCAGCCTGGGAGATCCCAGCATTTCCTCACTAGGTTAATCAAAGGTATGTCTTCCTTGAGCTACCCAGACTGGCTTAAAGCACTCCGTCTTTTCTGTTTCTTAAGACACTTGAGAGGTGATCTCTGCCCATCTTACAAAGCCTTGAAGGATCAAGTAGTATGTGACCTCCTACTTATATATATATATATATATATATATATATATAGGTTCATAGAGGTTCATAGATTAGTACTAGGCTAACTACCTTTGTGGGCCATTTCAAGCCTAGCCAATTACCCCATGTGAGAATCAAACCCTGCACCTTGTGTCTGTAAGGTAGACACCTTAACCATTATGCTATCCTCCCACCCCATATATATATATATATATATATATATATATATATATATATATATGTGTGTGTGTGTGTAATATATATATATATATATATATATATATATATATATAAACACACACACACACACACACACACACACACACACACACACACACACACACACACACACACACACACTTACATTATAAAGCAGTACTGAAAAGCAGATGGCCAAGGATGGACCTCTGAGGAACACCAAAAGGTATACAACTAACTGAAATCCACTATAGAGGTAACTTTGAAACCAGGTGAGTGATGGGTTATAGTGTGTGCTAAGAAAGACAGTTTTCGCATTGTGGGATACTAAAAAGAATACTTTTGATAGGTTTAGGGAGAATGCAGATACCAGAATGCCTGCACTGCTATGTAGATTTAGTGTGGATAAAACAGAGAAGGGCAGTAGTTGTAGTCCAGTGGGGGTGAAAGCTATGTGAGATTGTGACAGGAAGTTATTTCCAGTGACATAACTGAGTAGCTAGGATTAGATATATAGGACAGCTACTGGTCTATGGTTTAAGATATCTGTGGAGGTGATTCCTTTATGCAGAGGTATGATGTAAGAGGTTTTTTTTTCTTACACAATGTAGGGAACACTGCATTCAGTGATGGATCTATTTATTAAGATGGAGATTTAACATGCTAGGATATCAGCTGCAATTCCAATATATTCAGCTGGTATAATGTCTGGGGCTAGAGTGTTTTTTTAGCTTAAGAAGATGCAGCTTAATTGTAGGATATTATCACAGGTTTGAAGGTCAGTGTGTTACTGTTGCCTGCTGTATGCTTGTGGAGGGGTGGGCTGTGAGCAGGTAAAATTGTGGCCGATTAAGACATGTTACAACTGACTTTAAAAAATTCATGACATCCTTCTGTTACCAAATTCCCAAACTACAGAACTCTGCAACTGGCTATATGGATCTCATCTACTTTTTCTAATATAGTGGGAATCCTTTACATTTTCTTAATGACACTGTACAGTCATTAACAACTGCTACTGAATTTGTGATTCTGTTAACTTGATTTGAACAGTGAAGTATGTTTTCTCTTAGTGTACATATTATGCCATCTTTGAGATGCTATGTTTTCCTACAGCCATAGTAATTTTTGCCAGTCATTATTTTAAAAAGGTTACATTACTACTTAACAAGGTTGCACCTAAAATAGAGTTGTTGGTCCAGTCTATTTAACTAAAGGGAAAAAAACTGTTATTGCTTCCCTTAACACTGTATAGGAACTCTGAATGTGCTCCCCATATATTTCAATGTTTTCCTCTGGGAGTTTCAGTTTCCTCCCACTTTAGTAGAACATGCTGGCTGACAGTTTCAGATAGTCCACATACAATGCATTACTTATGATTTTATGGACTTAAAACATCACTGAAAATAGGGTGCAATGGATCAGTGAAATAGCCAGTTAAGAAATGAAACTACATGTTAATGCTATAAATGCATAAACCACAAATTCACTAATGTATAAATAAATGTCTCTAACCTCAGGCACACTGCTGTAAGCCTCGGGCTGGACACACACGTTTATTTAGTACTAAGCTGACTTTCTACTGCTGTCCTGATTTTGCTCTGTTGCTGACATTACCACAAGCTATTTGGAGTGTGGTCTGAAAGACGTACAGGCATTGCATGTACTGTTCCAATACACCAACCTGATTTACCAAAACCAAACAAATTAATTCTTCAGCAATTACAACTGCTGTATGGTAATGAAGCATTTTGTTACCTGCCTTTTACAATGCCACATACAGCTGATAACAGTCACTATATATACTATTATAATGAAAATTACAGTTGCTGTACACATGAAGCTAAGCGGCAGTGATGTGGAGATGGAAACACTTTTGAAAGGGCTCATTTCAGCGCAAGTCACTATTCAGAAAACTGCACAGCAATCAGTGGTCAACAACCCGATTTAACCTTTTGAGCAGCAGTCAGCCTACAAGTAGGGTACTGTGACTGAAGTGCAAGAGGACAGTGCAAACTACTAACCACAAGAAAGGGCAATTGAGTTAACTCATGATAACTTTCTGTGCAGCTTATAAAAGTGATCTTAAAAGAAAAAATAGACTAATTCTAAACACAATATCCTTTTACAGGTGGAAAAGTAAAAGTGAAGTGCAATCACAAACTGTGGAAGAGCAATTTTAACAATCAAAAAATACATGGTGGATACACAGCACTGAGTTCCTGTTATTAACTTTTGATTCAGAGCTTCAGGACTAAAAGTTATCAAACAGCATGTTTCCCTGCAGACATGACACCAAGTGTCAACACATATCGCAAAGCAATTTTCTGTATCATTTTACAGGAAAACAATATAAAGCTATGGATTTCATTAACTGCAGCTTTAATGTGTTCATTAATTTGGCAACATGCACATACACATTAGGTATCTATTTACATATTATTTTGAGTATTTACTGAGTTTTACATAAGCTATATTTTATTTCATTTTTAGCTTGGCTATCAGGAATACTCTATTAAATAGCCATGACAATTAAGTCTTGCTTTTGGAAATACACATTCAGTGACAGAGCTGCTTATTATATTACACAGCAGCAATAATGTAATTAGTTTCATTGTGTACTCTAAAAAAAAAAACAGCATCAGTTTGAAAATGATCCGTTTGCCATTTGAATTTTATTTAATAATAAAGTTGGCTATCTTGCATTCCACTAATGGATCACTTTTTTTTCTATCTAACCAGCAGTTACTACTGAGAGATACAATGATTAAATGGTTGCCATATAACATTCATTGAAAAGTGTTTCTTAAATTAGACTGTGTGTGTATTAGCTACATCTGTTATAGGATCATAGGAACTTACTCGGCTATTAGCCCTGAGGCCCTTACAAGTGTAGCCAAGAATTTATCCCATGTTCCAACAAGTCAGCACCCTATGCCACTGTCCAGCAGGGACATAGGTGGAATCCCAGGAGTGTATTTTCTGTTCCCCATCCAGTTACTCAGGTTGCACTTAAAAAGGGGTGATGAGGTACTCTGCCTGACATGGACATAGAGTCTATTCCAAAAAAGGGGGAGTTCTCTGGGACACAAATCTGTCCCACCAGCAAGTTATATTGATGTCGCACACTAGGTTGGGACCTCATGTGCGGGTTACTAGAGTGGAGCCTGACTTGCGGATATGCAGCAGTCCCATCAAGGCGGGGTCTGAGATTGCTCTGTATGCCAGACAGAGGTCATCTCAGAGGAGTCTGTAGGAGACTGAGTAGAGGGACAGGGCCAATAGCCTATCGGTGTAGGGTAGATGTTTGAGGCCCTGGATTATCCTGGTGAGGAACCTCTGTGATCTCTCCAACTGCTGCATGTGCTTTGTGAGGTACATGCCGAAAGGGGCATTGTACTCAATAATGGGTCTTATAAGGGAAAAATAAAGGGATGTTATGACCACCTTGTCCCTGGGTGAGATACTCTTACTAATAAGGTGGGCCATATAGAAAGCTTTCTGTACAATGGAGGCAATATGGTGGTCAAGTCAGTTTACTATCAACCTGGGTGCCCAACTACCTCACAACTGATTGCATGCTTAGGACCTTATTATCAATGTGATAATTTGTGGGGATGTCACTCTCCCCAAAGGGGATGATGATGCATTTTCTGGCACCAGTCATTTGTTTGGGTGAGACGCTCTTGGAGGATGTCCACATCACTAGGGGAACTGATGACAGCACCCAGCTTGCGTTATCTGCAAACTTGGTCAGCCATAGCCCACTGTTTTTTGCCTGCACCTCTGAAAAGTACAGCCCAAATAGCAGAGGCTCCAAGACTGATCCCTGGGGTATACCACTCGTTATGGGTCTACTGCTTGAGGTGGCTTCCTCTATTTTGTCTTGGTGGGTTCTATCAAGTGAGCCAGTTTGCTACCCATCTGGTAACATATGGATTGATGCTTAGTTGAGAGAGTTAATTGGTTAATACCAAGTCCAAGATGTTTTTACCTCTTGCAGGGGTGTCGACTAACTGGTCCAAGGCATTTGCACTGACAAAATCAAGGAATCTCTGGGCATTTGTGTTCTGGCATTCTTCCAATCTATGGTTAGATAGTTAAAGTTTCCCAGGATCAGGGTAAAGGGTTGAATCTTAACAGATTCAAAGAGCTCCACATAGGTGGACTGGGCATCTTGAGTCAAAGTTGGACCATCTTGGAGGTGTGTATATCTTATATATATATATATATATATATATATATATATATATATATATATTGCAACTCCACCTCCTTTTGCTTTGCTGCCCATGGTTTGGGGTCTGAACGTATGACAGGATGAGTAACCTGGTATGACTGGGGTGCTCTCTACAGTTTTGACCCATGTTTCTGTGACTGCACAAATGTCAGCATCATCCAGGGTTAAGAATGCTTGCAATGAGTGCAGTTTCATGTTTAGACTCCTAGCGTTTAGCAGCATGGCTTTTAATTTACATTTTGATGAAGTTTTCATATTGCTAGGTTTGACCTCATGGCATTGCCTAAAAAAGGCACTAAGGGGAAGGCAAGAGCCTTTGCCAGCTGCCTGAAGCCCAAGGGAGACAGATGCAGGCCATCTCTGGCAAAGCGTCATGGTTTGTCAATCATGTCCTCCCAGGCTGTCAGCTACTGGATCCCCTTGAAATGACACCATTGTTAAAGTCATTTTCTGTTTGTACTGAGGCATCATTCTGGGTGAAGGTAGAATGCAGCTTAAGGCTGGAAACATACCTGCCTGGGACACATATTCAGAGAGCTTGATCATGCCTGTCTTCATACAATCCATCAAAATACATCTCAGGTCATTCACTCCAACATGGACGATGACACCTTCATAACAGTACCTGTTGAGAGACTTGAGTGCATGGGTGATATGGCAGATTCTGACACCCAACAAACAACTAACCGTGACTTTCTCCTTATCCAACCCGGTGAGGGGCACATCTGTTTGTCTCAGAATGGAGTCTCCTATGACTAATATGTTGGGTTTATGTTTAGGCCTTAGTGGCTGTGAGACACAGGTGTGTGGACTATGTGTGGTTTGGTGGGAGTGGAGTTAGTGTGTGTTTTTGCCTTTGAGGCCTCTTTTGTTTGGGTATGTTTTTATTGAGGACCTCCGCATATGGGGTTGTAGTGTGTAGGTCTGGGTGGTGCTATGAGTTGTGGTGTTCCTGTTGACAACCTTCTCAGTGCCAGATGTACTGGCTTGTGGGGGAGAGAGCAATGGCACTAGGTGCTTGATGTAACTGCATCTCTCACACAAAATGTGTTCCTAGGTGGTATTAGTAGAGGGTTGTCTGTGGTGATGAGGCAGTTGCCACACTGTCTGAGGATGCCCAAATCAACCAGACTGGCAGGAGAAATCGTAGGAAAGTGTCCATCCATATTTGTCAGAAACTGAGTGAGAGAGGCCAGAGAAAGTTGAGAGGGTAAAGTGTGGAAGGTCTAAGAGGAGTACTACTAGGTGATCACACAAGTGCTACTAAGGTAAAATTTGCAGCTGGAATACCTTATACCTGAAGATCTCTGAGGAACATTCTGTCTTAGTTTAACCAAAGCTATCAACATACTGTCTTGCTGGGTACAAAACAGAGTCCTCAACGCTCAAAAGAGTTACAGAAGCTAAGACACCAATGAGCTATGTTGGCACCCCCAATTATTGGTTCCAGAGTATTCATTCCAGGATCCTCATTTAAGCTACAGTATCTTCTCATAACACAAAATTAACCA